>NW_024058388.1:0-56689 GCF_016432855.1 Salvelinus namaycush | reverse complement strand
GGTGTCCAGACGACCAGCTTGCAGCTCTGTAGGCTCGGGCACATCATGGTCACTTGGTGTCCAGACCGACCAGCTTGCAGCTCTGTAGGCTCGGGCACATCATGGTCACTTGGTGTCCAGACCTACCCGGCTTGCTTGCAGCTCTGTAGGCTCGGGCACATCATGGTCACTTGGTGTCCAGACCGATCAGGCTTGCTTGCAGCTCTGTAGGCTCGGGCACATCATGGTCACTTGGTGTCCAGACGATCAGCTTGCTTGCAGTCTGTAGGCTCGGGCACATCATGGTCACTTGGTGTCCAGATGACCAAGCTTGCAGCTCTGTAGGCTCGGAAACATCATGGTCACTTGGTGTCCAGACCACCAGCTTGCATGCAGTTCTGTAGGCTCGGGCACATCATGGACACTTGGTGTCCAGACGACCAGCTTGCTTGCAGCTCTGTAGGCTCGGGCACATCATGGTCACTTGGTGTCCAGACCACCAGCTTGCTTGCAGTTCTGTAGGCTCGGGCACATCATGGTCACTTGGTGTCCAGACCACCAGCTTGCTTGCAGCTCTGTAGGCTCGGGCACATCATGGTCACTTGGTGTCCAGACGATCAGCTTGCTTGCAGCTCTGTAGGCTCGGGCACATCATGGTCACTTGGTGTCCAGACCACCAGCTTGCAGTTCTGTAGGCTCGGGCACATCATGGTCACTTGGTGTCCAGACCACCAGCTTGCAGCTCTGTAGGCTCGGGCACATCATGGTCACTTGGTGTCCAGACGACCAGCTTGCTTGCAGCTCTGTAGGCTCGGGCACATCATGGTCACTTGGTGTCCAGACGATCAGCTTGCTTGCAGCTCTGTAGGCTCGGGCACATCATGGTCACTTGGTGTCCAGACGATCAGCTTGCTTGCAGTTCTGTAGGCTCGGGCATATCATGGTCACTTGGTGTCCAGACGAATAGCTTGCAGCTCTGTAGGCTCGGGCACATCATGGTCACTTGGTGTCCAGGCGATCAGCTTGCTTGCAGCTCTGTAGGCTCGGGCACATCATGGTCACTTGGTGTCCAGGCGACCAGCTTGCTTGCAGTTCTGTAGGCTCGGGCACATCATGGTCACTTGGTGTCCAGACGATCAGCTTGCTTGCAGTTCTGTAGGCTCGGGCACATCATGGTCACTTGGTGTCCAGACGATCAGCTTGCTTGCAGCTCTGTAGGCTCGGGCACATCATGGTCACTTGGTGTCCAGGCGATCAGCTTGCTTGCAGCTCTGTAGGCTCGGGCACATCATGGTCACTTGGTGTCCAGGCGATCAGCTTGCTTGCAGCTCTGTAGGCTCGGGCACATCATGGTCACTTGGTGTCCAGACGACCAGCTTGCAGTTCTGTAGGCTCGGGCACATCATGGTCACTTGGTGTCCAGACGACCAGCTTGCTTGCAGCTCTGTAGGCTCGGGCACATCATGGTCACTTGGTGTCCAGGCGACCAGCTTGCTTGCAGCTCTGTAGGCTCGGGCACATCATGGTCACTTGGTGTCCAGACCACCAGCTTGCAGCTCTGTAGGCTCGGGCACATCATGGTCACTTGGTGTCCAGGCGACCAGCTTGCAGCTCTGTAGGCTCGGGCACATCATGGTCACTTGGTGTCCAGACGACCAGCTTGCTTGCAGCTCTGTAGGCTCGGGCACATCATGGTCACTTGGTGTCCAGACGACCAGCTTGCTTGCAGCTCTGTAGGCTCGGGCACATCATGGTCACTTGGTGTCCAGACGACCAGCTTGCTTGCAGCTCTGTAGGCTCGGGCACATCATGGTCACTTGGTGTCCAGACGACCAGCTTGCAGCTCTGTAGGCTCGGGCACATCATGGTCACTTGGTGTCCAGGCGATCAGCTTGCTTGCAGCTCTGTAGGCTCGGGCACATCATGGTCACTTGGTGTCCAGGCGACCAGCTTGCTTGCAGTTCTGTAGGCTCGGGCACATCATGGTCACTTGGTGTCCAGACGACCAGCTTGCTTGCAGCTCTGTAGGCTCGGGCACATCATGGTCACTTGGTGTCCAGACGATCAGCTTGCTTGCAGCTCTGTAGGCTCGGGCACATCATGGTCACTTGGTGTCCAGGCGATCAGCTTGCTTGCAGCTCTGTAGGCTCGGGCACATCATGGTCACTTGGTGTCCAGGCGATCAGCTTGCTTGCAGCTCTGTAGGCTCGGGCACATCATGGTCACTTGGTGTCCAGGCGACCAGCTTGCAGCTCTGTAGGCTCGGGCACATCATGGTCACTTGGTGTCCAGACGACCAGCTTGCTTGCAGCTCTGTAGGCTCGGGCACATCATGGTCACTTGGTGTCCAGGCGACCAGCTTGCTTGCAGTTCTGTAGGCTCGGGCACATCATGGTCACTTGGTGTCCAGACCACCAGCTTGCTTGCAGCTCTGTAGGCTCGGGCACATCATGGTCACTTGTGTCTGTAAGAAGGAATAAGAAAGCACATTGTCACAAAAATGTTGATTAGTTTGAGTTTATAATACAATGTTCAATACTTGTAATAATACAGCTAATAATCTATTTTCTTCAAAACATTTTTACCCACCCGAATGTAGTATCCATCTTTTCCATTGGGGTGAATTAGATACTGTCCAGCATCCAAGCTTTTGATGTCACCATTTGGGGCGACTGTCAGAGATGTGTAACTCTTGAAGGGGCACTTGATCTCAAGGAGCTGTGTTGCATCTAGGATCCCATCTGGGATGGCTCCCTATCAAGGATCCCATCTGGGCTGGCTCCCTACCAATGATCCCATCTGGGCTGGCTCCCAACCAAGGATCCCATCTAGGCTGGCTCCCTACCAAGGATCCCATCTAGGCTGGCTCCCCACCAAGGATCCCATCTGGGCTGGCTCCCAACCAAGGATCCCATCTAGGCTGGCTCCCTACCAAGGATCCCATCTGGGCTGGCTCCCAACCAAGGATCCCATCTGGGCTGGCTCCCAACCAAGGATCCCATCTAGGCTGGATCTCTACCAAGGATCCCATCTAGGCTGCCTCTCTACCAAGGATCCCATCTAGGCTGGCTCCCTACCATGGATCCCATCTGGGCTGGCTCCCTACCAAGGATCCCATCTAGGCTGGCTCCCTACCAAGGATCACATCTGGGGTTGCTCCCTACCAAGGATCCCATCTGGGCTGGCTCCCTACCAAGGATCCCATCTGGGCTGGCTCCCTACCAAGGATCCCATCTAGGCTGGCTCCCTACCAAGGATCCCATCTAGGCTGGCTCCCTACCAAGGATCACATCTGGGGTTGCTCCCTACCAAGGATCCCATCTGGGCTGGCTCCCTACCAAGGATCCCATCTGGGCTGGCTCCCTACCAAGGATCCCATCTAGGCTGGCTCCCTACCAAGGATCACATCTGGGGTTGCTCCCTACCAAGGATCCCATCTGGGCTGGCTCCCTACCAAGGATCCCATCTAGGCTGGCTCCCTACCAAGGATCCCATCTAGGCTGGCTCCCTACCAAGGATCCCATCTAGGCTGGTGAACGTGTGTGTGAACGTGTGTGTGTGTGTGGGTTGGCCTCTGAAACACAGGTTTAAAACCACTTTTCAACCTTTCTCTGTTATTCAACAGTGTAGTGGACAGTTTGTCAACCCTTCTCTGTCATTCAACAGTGTAGAGGATACAGTTTCAACCCCCCCCCCCCCCCCCCCCCCCCTGCCGTCCGTCAGTATGTCCGCCTCGCCCTCTGTCTGGCTGGCTGGCTAGTGGTCTGTCTGGCTGTCTGGCTGGCTTTCTGTTTGTCTGGCTGTCTGGCTGGCTCTTCTGTCTGTCTGGCTGCTTGTCTGGTTGGCTGTCTGGCTGGCTTTCTGTCTGCATGGCTCTCTGTCTGTCTGGCTGGCTAGCTGTCTGTCTGGCTTTTAATCTGTCTGGCTGGCTGGCTTTCTGTTTGTCTGGCTGGCTGGCTGTCTCTTCTGTCTGTCTGGCTTCCTGTCTGGTTGGCTGTCTGGCTGTCTGTCTGTCTGGCTTTCTGTCTGCCTGGCTGTCTGGTTGGCTGGCTGCCTGTCTTTTTGGCTGGCTGCCTGTCTGGTTGGCTGGCTGCCTGTCTGGCTTTCTGTCTGTCTGGCTTTCTGGCTGTCTGTCTGGCTGGTTGTGAAAGGGGGGTTGTGTGTGTCTGCCATTGACGCGTATGTATCTGCCTGTGTACATGTCTACCTGTGTACATGTCTACCTGTGTACATGTCTACCTGCGTACATGTCTACCTGCGTACATGTCTACCTGCGTACATGTCTACCTGTGTACATGTCTACCTGCGTACATGTCTACCTGTGTACATGTCTACCTGTGTACATGTCTACCTGTGTACATGTCTACCTGCGTACATGTCTACCTGTGTACATGTCTACCTGTGTACATGTCTACCTGTGTACATGTCTACCTGCGTACATGTCTACCTGTGTACATGTCTACCTGCGTACATGTCTACCTGTGTACATGTCTACCTGCGTACATGTCTACCTGTGTACATGTCTACCTGTGTACATGTCTACCTGCGTACATGTCTACCTGCGTACATGTCTACCTGTGTACATGTCTACCTGTGTACATGTCTACCTGTGTACATGTCTACCTGCGTACATGTCTACCTGTGTACATGTCTACCTGTGTACATGTCTACCTGTGTACATGTCTACCTGCGTACATGTCTACCTGCGTACATGTCTACCTGCGTACATGTCTACCTGTGTACATGTCTACCTGCGTACATGTCTACCTGCGTACATGTCTACCTGTGTACATGTCTACCTGTGTACATGTCTACCTGCGTACATGTCTACCTGCGTACATGTCTACCTGTGTACATGTCTACCTGTGTACATGTCTACCTGCGTACATGTCTACCTGCGTACATGTCTACCTGTGTACATGTCTACCTGCGTACATGTCTACCTGCGTGCATGTCTACCTGCGTACATGTCTACCTGCGTACATGTCTACCTGCGTACATGTCTACCTGTGTACATGTCTACCTGTGTACATGTCTACCTGCGTACATGTCTACCTGTGTACATGTCTACCTGCGTACATGTCTACCTGTGTACATGTCTACCTGTGTACATGTCTACCTGCGTGCATGTCTACCTGCGTACATGTCTACCTGTGTACATGTCTACCTGTGTACATGTCTACCTGTGTACATGTCTACCTGCGTGCATGTCTACCTGCGTACATGTCTACCTGTGTACATGTCTACCTGTGTACATGTCTACCTGTGTGCCTACCTCACACTATTGTAGCCCATGTCATACTTGTGGCCGTGTGACTGTTTCCTTGATTCTAGAATCCCCGTGATCAGCCAGTGTTCTCTGTTCTGTTCTGCTGTCTGTCATTGGTAATGGAATAGTACTGACTAGCTGCACTACATAGCAGAGCAGAAGACAAGCTGCCTCCCAAATGGCCTGTACGATTTCTGCTCAAATGAAGTGCATTATAGGGAATTTGGAATACAGCTCTGTTATTTTCTTTAAACAATGTGACTCCTCCATCTCACACAAATTACTGGCTGCTGAAGCCTGATGGATGTTTGGGTGTGTGTGTGTGTGTGAACGTGTGTGTGAACGTGTGTGTGACGTGGGTGTGTGTGTGTGTGTGTGTGTGTGTGTGTGTGTGTACGTGTGTGTGACGTGGGTGTGTGTGTGTGTGTGTGTGTGTGTGTGTGTGTGTGTGTGTGTGTGTGTGTGTGGGTCGGCCTCTGAAACAGGTTTAAAACCACTTTTCAACTCTTCTCTGTTATTCAACAGTGTAGTGGACACCTTTTCAACCCTTCTCTGTTATTCAACAGTGTATTGGACAGCGTTTCAACCCTTCTCTGTCATTCAACAGTGTAGTGGACACCTTTTCAACCCTTCTCTGTCATTCAACAGTGTAGTGGACACCTTTTCAACCCTTCTCTGTCATTCAACAGTGTAGAGGACACCTTTTCAACTCTTCTCTGTTATTCAACAGTGTAGTGGACACCTTTTCAACCCTTCTCTGTTATTCAACAGTGTAGAGGACACCTTTTCAACCCTTCTCTGTCATTCAACAGTGTAGTGGACACCTTTTCAACCCTTCTCTGTCATTCAACAGTGTAGAGCAGGGGTGTCAAACTCAAATACCCAGAGGGCCAAAATGTAAAACCTGAACAAAGTCACGGGCCAACATTGAACAAATGAACCTTTTAATATGGACCCAAACAAGTTTTGCTTTAACATTGAATATGGAACAAGCATCGCTTATTACCATACAATATATAATTTAATAGTGGAGACATGCAAAATCGAATTTCAAATGAAAAAACACATCAATGGCATTCATTTATTAAATAAATAAAATTTAAATAAAAATCGTATGCCTCTTTTCTATTTGCAGCCTTCTGATTTAAATACCAAAATAAACTTTTTCCACTGGCTAATAATTTTACAAATAAAATGATAATAAATCAATCAACCATTCAAGCCCATGCCTTGTAGCAAGAAAAAGTGCACAAAGAAAACGTTAATTATTGCACACTGATCTAATCTGATGTGCCCAAGCCAGATACCTGGCATCTCTTCTTGGATGCTAGTTCATCAATGTCTGGGCTCAGGCTCTGAGCTGAAGAAATCCTCAGTATCGAGCGAAGGTGTTCATCAGTCAGACGTCTCCTGTGAGTTGTTTTGGTCATCTTCATCGAGGAGAAAAGTTGCTCGCATAGATAAGTGCTGCCGAACATGGAGAGCATCTGAGCAGCTTGGGTGCGGAGCTGAGGCATTGTGTCAGGGATGAACCGTGGAAACTGTGCGGCGCCCACAGCATCATACTTTGACTTCAGCGTGTCGTTGCACTGGAGTTCAATCAGCTCCATTTGGATGTTGGTTGGTGCATTTTCCACATCAACTGCGAAGGGATTACTAAGCAGTTCAAACCTACATTTCTGGACATCGAAGTCGGCAAATCGCCGGCTAAACTCAGCGGCGAGAACACTGAGTTTTTCAGCAAACTGTGCGCATGGGAACACGGCGGTAGAGATCTGCGCTTTTATGGTTTGGCAGCAGGGAAAATGGCAAGGGTTTCCTTGCAGCATCTGATTCTCCCACAGGCACAGTTTAGTTTTAAAGGCCCTCACTGCAGCGTACATGTCTGTGATGATGCGCCCCGCCCCTGAAGCTGCAGGTTCAGCGCATCGAGATGGCTCGAGATGTCACAGAGAAAGGCCAGCTCACACAGAAACTTTTGCTCCCGGAGCTCTGCTGTACCCTTCCCTTTGGTTTCCAGGAATTGACATATTTCCTCACGCAGCTCGAAACATCTGTTCAGTACTTTTCCTCTGCTTAGCCATCTCACCTCTGTGTGATACGGCACGTCTGCGTATTCCGAACCACACTCCTCTAGAAAAAATTTAAACTGGCGGTGATTCAGACCTTTGGCTCTTATAATGTTAACTACCTGTGTTACTGTGGTCATAACATGTTCCATCTTTAGGGCTTTGGCACACAGTGATTCCTGATGTATGATGCAGTGGTAAACAGTTAGCTCACCTGCACAGTTCTCTTCCCGCATCTTCTCCCGAACCATGCCCACCAGTCCACTCTTTTTACCGCACATCGCTGGCGCACCATCTGTCGTTAATCCAACGAGTTTATCCCACGGCAGCTTTATTTCAGTTACACATTTGGAAACCTCCTCAAAGATTTCCTTTCCTGTGGTTGTGCCATGCATTGATTTGAATCCCAATAGCTCCTCCGTAACACACAGATTTGAGTCCACTCCACGGATGAAGACTGACAGCTGAGCAGTATCAGATGCGTCGCAGCTCTCATCCACAGCGAGGGAGAACGCAACGAAATCTTTTCCCTTTTCCATCAGCTGGTCATACAGATTGGTGGCAAGATCACATGTGCGATCAGCTACTGTGTTCCTGCTCAGGCTCACGTTTGAAAATGCTTGCTTTTTCTCTGGGCATACGAGGTCACAAACTTTCATCATGCACTTTTTCACGAACTCTCCCTCATTAAAGGGCCGGGCTGATTTTGCGATCTCTGCTGCCACTATATAACTAGCCTTTACAGCAGCCTCACTTTGTGATGTGGCTTTTTTGAACATATTCTGTTGTGAAACCAAACTTCTTTTCATCTCCTCTACTTTCTGGCTCCTTTGAGTCATGTCCAGGTCCTTGTATTTGTCATGGTGTTTCGTTTCATAGTGTCGTCTAATGTTGTACTCCTTACTTACAGCCACGTTGACTCCACAAACAAGACAAACAGGTTTGTCTTTTACATATGTAAACAGATATTCTGCCTCCCACTTGTCCAGAAAGCTCCTGTTTTCTGCCTTTCTTTTCGCCATTTTTGGGAAGGGATAGCGCGCTGACAGTTGTAGCGTCTATGTTGCTATGACTACTGTCACAGAGGAGAGGGCGTTTCTGGGTCCTGTCCTGATTGGCGCGCGAAAACAACAGCAGAGCATTATGGGATTCGTAGTATTAGCGGTGAATGCGCTGTATAATACCGGCGGGCCAGCTCTAGTAGTAATTTGGTATTGTCTCGCGGGCCAAATATAATTACCCCGCGGGCCAAGGGCCAGAGTTTGACACCCATGGTGTAGAGGATACCTTTTCAACCCTTCTCTGTCATTCAACAGTGTAGAGGATACCTTTTCACCCCCCCCCACCCCCCCCCCCCCCCCCCCCCCTGCCGTCCGTCAGTATGTCCGCCTCGCCCTCTGTCTGTCTGGCTGGCTAGCTGTCTGTCTGGCTTTTGGTCTGTCTGGCTGGCTGGCTGGCTGGCTTTCTGTTTGTCTGGCTGGCTGGCTGGCTCTTCTGACTGGCTGGCTGCTTGTCTGGTTGGCTGTCTGGCTGGCTTTCTGTCTGTCTGGCAGCCTGTCTGGTTGGCTGGCTAGCTGTCTGTCTGGCTTTTAATCTGTCTGGCTGGCTGGCTTTCTGTTTGTCTGGCTGGCTGGCTGGCTGTCTCTTCTGTCTGTCTGGCTGCCTGTCTGGTTGGCTGTCTGGCTGTCTGGCTGTCTGTCTGTCTGGCTTTCTGTCTGCCTGGCTGTCTGGTTGGCTGGCTGCCTGTCTTTTTGGCTGGCTGCCTGTCTGTCTGGCTTTCTGGCTGTCTGTCTGAATGGTTGTGAAAGGGGGGTTGTGTGTGTCTGCCATTGACGCGTATGTATCTGCCTGTGTACATGTCTACCTGCGTACATGTCTACCTGCGTACATGTCTACCTGCGTACATGTCTACCTGTGTACATGTCTACCTGTGTACATGTCTACCTGTGTACATGTCTACCTGCGTACATGTCTACCTGTGTACATGTCTACCTGTGTACATGTCTACCTGTGTACATGTCTACCTGCGTACATGTCTACCTGCGTACATGTCTACCTGTGTACATGTCTACCTGCGTACATGTCTACCTGCGTACATGTCTACCTGTGTGCCTGTGTGCATGTCTACCTGCGTACATGTCTACCTGCGTACATGTCTACCTGTGTGCCTGTGTGCATGTCTACCTGTGTGCCTGTGTACATGTCTACCTGCGTACATGTCTACCTGCGTACATGTCTACCTGCGTACATGTCTACCTGCGTGCATGTCTACCTGTGTACATGTCTACCTGTGTACATGTCTACCTGTGTACATGTCTACCTGTGTACATGTCTACCTGTGTACATGTCTACCTGCGTACATGTCTACCTGTGTACATGTCTACCTGCGTGCATGTCTACCTGTGTACATGTCTACCTGCGTACATGTCTACCTGTGTACATGTCTACCTGTGTGCATGTCTACCTGTGTACATGTCTACCTGTGTGCATGTCTACCTGTGTACATGTCTACCTGCGTACATGTCTACCTGCGTGCATGTCTACCTGCGTGCATGTCTACCTGTGTACATGTCTACCTGTGTACATGTCTACCTGTGTACATGTCTACCTGCGTACATGTCTACCTGCGTACATGTCTACCTGCGTACATGTCTACCTGTGTACATGTCTACCTGCGTACATGTCTACCTGTGTACATGTCTACCTGTGTACATGTCTACCTGTGTACATGTCTACCTGCGTACATGTCTACCTGTGTACATGTCTACCTGCGTACATGTCTACCTGCGTACATGTCTACCTGTGTACATGTCTACCTGTGTACATGTCTACCTGCGTACATGTCTACCTGCGTACATGTCTACCTGTGTACATGTCTACCTGTGTACATGTCTACCTGTGTACATGTCTACCTGCGTACATGTCTACCTGCGTACATGTCTACCTGCGTACATGTCTACCTGCGTACATGTCTACCTGTGTACATGTCTACCTGCGTACATGTCTACCTGCGTACATGTCTACCTGCGTACATGTCTACCTGCGTACATGTCTACCTGCGTACATGTCTACCTGTGTACATGTCTACCTGTGTGCATGTCTACCTGTGTACATGTCTACCTGCGTACATGTCTACCTGTGTACATGTCTACCTGCGTACATGTCTACCTGTGTACATGTCTACCTGTGTACATGTCTACCTGCGTACATGTCTACCTGCGTACATGTCTACCTGTGTACATGTCTACCTGCGTACATGTCTACCTGCGTACATGTCTACCTGCGTACATGTCTACCTGTGTACATGTCTACCTGCGTACATGTCTACCTGTGTACATGTCTACCTGTGTACATGTCTACCTGTGTACATGTCTACCTGTGTGCATGTCTACCTGTGTACATGTCTACCTGCGTACATGTCTACCTGCGTACATGTCTACCTGCGTACATGTCTACCTGTGTACATGTCTAGCTGCGTACATGTCTACCTGCATACATGTCTACCTGCGTACATGTCTACCTGTGTACATGTCTACCTGTGTACATGTCTACCTGCGTACATGTCTACCTGTGTGCATGTCTACCTGTGTACATGTCTACCTGCGTACATGTCTACCTGCGTACATGTCTACCTGCGTACATGTCTACCTGTGTACATGTCTAGCTGCGTACATGTCTACCTGCGTACATGTCTACCTGTGTACATGTCTACCTGTGTACATGTCTACCTGCGTACATGTCTACCTGTGTACATGTCTACCTGTTTACATGTCTACCTGCGTACATGTCTACCTGTGTACATGTCTACCTGTGTACATGTCTACCTGTGTACATGTCTACCTGTGTACATGTCTACCTGCGTACATGTCTACCTGCGTACATGTCTACCTGCGTACATGTCTACCTGTGTGCATGTCTACCTGTGTACATGTCTACCTGCGTACATGTCTACCTGTGTACATGTCTACCTGCGTACATGTCTACCTGTGTACATGTCTACCTGTGTACATGTCTACCTGCGTACATGTCTACCTGTGTACATGTCTACCTGCGTACATGTCTACCTGTGTACATGTCTAGCTGCGTACATGTCTACCTGCATACATGTCTACCTGCGTACATGTCTACCTGTGTACATGTCTACCTGCGTACATGTCTACCTGTGTACATGTCTACCTGTTTACATGTCTACCTGCGTACATGTCTACCTGTGTACATGTCTACCTGTGTACATGTCTACCTGTGTACATGTCTACCTGTGTACATGTCTACCTGCGTACATGTCTACCTGCGTACATGTCTACCTGCGTACATGTCTACCTGTGTACATGTCTACCTGTGTGCATGTCTACCTGTGTACATGTCTACCTGCGTACATGTCTACCTGTGTACATGTCTACCTGCGTACATGTCTACCTGTGTACATGTCTACCTGTGTACATGTCTACCTGCGTACATGTCTACCTGTGTACATGTCTACCTGCGTACATGTCTACCTGTGTACATGTCTACCTGTGTGCCTACCTCACACTATTGTAGCCCATGTCATACTTGTGGCCGTGTGACTGTTTCCTTGATTCTAGAATCCCCGTGATCAGCCAGTGTTCTCTGTTCTGTTCTGCTGTCTGTCATTGGTAATGGAATAGTACTGACTAGCTGCACTACATAGCAGAGCAGAAGACAAGCTGCCTCCCAAATGGCCTGTACGATTTCTGCTCAAATGAAGTGCATTATAGGGAATTTGGAATACAGCTCTGTTATTTTCTTTAAACAATGTGACTCCTCCATCTCACACAAATTACTGGCTGCTGAAGCCTGATGGATGTTTGGGTGTGTGTGTGTGTGTGAACGTGTGTGTGAACGTGTGTGTGACGTGGGTGTGTGTGTGTGTGTGTACGTGTGTGTGTGTGTGTGTGTGTGTGTGACGTGTGTGTGTGTGTGTGTGTGTGTGTGTGTGTGTGTGTGTGTGACGTGGGTGTGTGTGTGTGTGTGTGTGTGTGTGTGTGTGTGTGTGTGTGTGTGTGTGTGGGTCGGCCTCTGAAACAGGTTTAAAACCACTTTTCAACTCTTCTCTGTTATTCAACAGTGTAGTGGACACCTTTTCAACCCTTCTCTGTCATTCAACAGTGTAGTGGACACCTTTTCAACCCTTCTCTGTCATTCAACAGTGTAGTGGACACCTTTTCAACCCTTCTCTGTCATTCAACAGTGTAGAGGATACCTTTTCAACCCTTCTCTGTCATTCAACAGTGTAGAGGACACCTTTTCAACCCTTCTCTGTCATTCAACAGTGTAGAGGATACCTTTTCAACCCTTCTCTGTCATTCTTTTTTTCTATCTGTGTTTGAGAAAAACGATCAATACCAGACAAAGGCAAGGAGAGAAAGGAGAAACACAATTGCTTATTGACAGAATTCAACGTCTGGACCAATAGAAGTCTGAAAGACGACAGCTTAGGGCTTAGTGACTGGTGAGGAAAGAGAGATACAGAGAGAGAGAGAGAGACAGAGAAATCTGCAAAAAATATCCTCCGTTTACACCGTAAAACACCAAAATAATGCATGCAGAACAAAAACGTTAATTATCAAAATCCAGAAAAGAGCCGTTAAATTCTACAACCACATAAAAGGAAGCGATTCCCAAACCTTCTATAACTAAGCAAGCTGGTCCTGGGGCTCTGTTCACAAACACAAAACAGACCCCTCAGAGCCCCAGGCCAGCAACACAATTATAACCCAACCGAAATATGAGAAAACAAAAAGATAATTACTCGACACATTGGAAAGAATTTACCAAAAAACAGAGCAAACTAGAATGCTATTTGGTCCTAAACAGAAAGTACACAGTGGCAGAATACCTGACCACTGTGGCAGAATACCTGACCACTGTGGCAGAATACCTGACCACTGTGGCAGAATACCTGACCACTGTGGCAGAATACCTGACCACTTACCTGACCACTGTGGCAGAATACCTGACCACTGTGGTAAAATACCTGACCACTGTCGCAGAATACTTGACCACTGTGGCAGAATACCTGACCACTGTGGCAGAATACCTGACCACTGTGGCAGAATACCTGACCACTGTGGCAGAATACCTGACCACTGTGGCAGAATACCTGACCACTGTGACTGACCCAAACTTAAGGAAAGCTTTGACTATGTACAGACTCAGTGAGCATAGCCTTGCTATTGAGAAAGGCCGCCGTAGGCAGACCTGGCTCTCAAGAGAAGACAGGCTATGTGCAACACTGCCCACAAAATGAGGTGGAAACTGAGCTGCACTTCCTAACCTCCTGCCAAATGTATGACCATATTAGAGACACATATTTCCCTCCGATTACACAGATCCACAAAGAATTTGAAAACAAACTCAGTTTTGATAAACTCACATGTCTACTGGGTGAAATACCACAGTGTGACATCACAGCAGCAAGATGTGTGACCTTTTGCCACAAGAAAAGGGCAACGAGTGAAGAACAAACACCATTGTAAACACAACCCATATTTATCTGTTTATTTATCTTCCCTTTTTTACTTTAACTATTTGCACATAATATGACATTTGAAATGCGTTTTTTTGAAGTTTTCTTCTCTTTTGTTTTATCTATTTCACTTGCTTTGGCAATGTAAACATAAAGTGCCTTCGGAAATTATTCAGACCCCTTGGATTTTTCCACATTTTGTTATGTTCCAGCCATATTGGTTTTTTTAATGACAAAGCAAAAACAGGTTTTTAGAAATGTTTGATAATTTATATATTTTTTTTAACGGAATTATCACATGTACATAAGTTTCCAGACTCTTTACTAAGTACTTTGTTGAAGCACCTTTGGCAGCGATTACAGCTGTGGCGGAAGAATCAGAATTAGTTGGGTAACATCGATAATTAAGATGTCTTATCTGCATAATATGCTGATGTGATATACTTGTCATTAGAATGTATTCCTTTGGACTCTGGTGTTGGCAGTTGGACTTCCTCCCTCACCTGGGGCTCAGTCACCTGGGGCTCAGTCACCTGGGGCTCAGTCACCTGGGGCTCAGTCACCTGGGGCTCAGTCACCTGGGGCCCAGTCACCTGGGGCTCAGTCACCTGGGGCCCAGTCACCTGGGGCTCAGTCACCTGGGGCTCAGTCACCTGGGGCCCAGAGAGGGGAGAGGTCAGGCTTGTCTTTCACATGTCCCTGGTGCTATGCAGAATATCAGAAAGGGAAGAGGACAGAATGGAACATTGTCTTCATATGTGAATGTGTCTTTACCTATTCTTAAACCATGTGAAGGGATGGCGTGATTTAATGGGGAACCAATTACTTGTCTCCACAATGTCTGTGCGCCAGTCACTCCCACCTTTTCCCATTGGGGGGAGGTGTATGGCAGTGTCTGGAAACATTGTATGTCATCTCTGATCTTACACTTATCCTGGGATAGTGTATGACCTAGAGGCTCACTCCCCTCAGTGAGCTTGTCCAGGAGTGGGGTCAAGAGGGGGTTTACTTGAGATGGGAGTATCTAGAGTTGACAATTGATATATGCTATTGAATGAGTTGGTGTTTTTGTACTATGAAGTATCATTTACATTTTACATTTAAGTCATTTAGCAGACACTCTTATCCAGAGCGACTTACAAATTGGTGCATTCACCTTATGACATCCAGTGGAACAGCCACTTTACAATAGTGCATCTAAATCTTTTAAG
Source organism: Salvelinus namaycush (assembly GCF_016432855.1). Classification (NCBI taxonomy): domain Eukaryota; kingdom Metazoa; phylum Chordata; class Actinopteri; order Salmoniformes; family Salmonidae; genus Salvelinus; species Salvelinus namaycush. Next base: position 41,674 of record NW_024058388.1, on the reverse strand, counting down.
GGGGGGGGGGGGATTACTTTATCCTATCCTAGGTATTCCTTAAAGAGGTGGGGTTTCAGGTGTCTCCGGAAGGTGGTGATTGACTCCGCTGTCCTGGCGTCGTGAGGGAGTTTGTTCCACCATTGGGGTGCCAGAGCGGCGAACAGTTTTGACTGGGCTGAGCGGGAACTGTACTTCCTCAGTGGTAGGGAGGCGAGCAGGCCAGAGGTGGATGAACGCAGTGCCCTTGTTTGGGTGTAGGGCCTGATCAGAGCCTGAAGGTACTGAGGTGCCGTTCCCCTCACAGCTCCGTAGGCAAGCACCATGGTCTTGTAGCGGATGCGAGCTTCAATTGGAAGCCAGTGGAGAGAGCGGAGGAGCGGGGTGACGTGAGAGAACTTGGGAAGGTTGAACACCAGACGGGCTGCGGCGTTCTGGATGAGTTGTAGGGGTTTAATGGCACAGGCAGGGAGCCCAGCCAACAGCGAGTTGCAGTAATCCAGACGGGAGATGACAAGTGCCTGGATTAGGACCTGCGCCGCTTCCTGTGTGAGGCAGGGTCGTACTCTGCGGATGTTGTAGAGCATGAACCTACAGGAACGGGCCACCGCCTTGATGTTATTTGAGAACGACAGGGTGTTGTCCAGGATCACGCCAAGGTTCTTAGCGCTCTGGGAGGAGGACACAATGGAGTTGTCAACCGTGATGGCGAGATCATGGAACGGGCAGTCCTTCCCCGGGAGGAAGAGCAGCTCCGTCTTGCCGAGGTTCAGCTTGAGGTGGTGATCCGTCATCCACACTGATATGTCTGCCAGACATGCAGAGATGCGATTCGCCACCTGGTCATCAGAAGGGGGAAAGGAGAAGATTAATTGTGTGTCGTCTGCATAGCAATGATAGGAGAGACCATGTGAGGTTATGACAGAGCCAAGTGACTTGGTGTATAGCGAGAATAGGAGAGGGCCTAGAACAGAGGCCTGGGGGACACCAGTGGTGAGAGCACGTGGTGAGGAGACAGATTCTCGCCACGCCACCTGGTAGGAGCGACCTGTCAGGTAGGACGCAATCCAGGCGTGGGCCGCGCCGGAGATGCCCAACTCGGAGAGGGTGGAGAGGAGGATCTGATGGTTCACAGTATCGAAGGCAGCCGATAGGTCTAGAAGGATGAGAGCAGAGGAGAGAGAGTTAGCTTTAGCAGTGCGGAGCGCCTCCGTGATACAGAGAAGAGCAGTCTCAGTTGAATGACTAGTCTTGAAACCTGACTGATTTGGATCAAGAAGGTCATTCTGAGAGAGATAGCAGGAGAGCTGGCCAAGGACGGCACGTTCAAGAGTTTTGGAGAGAAAAGAAAGAAGGGATACTGGTCTGTAGTTGTTGACATCGGAGGGATCGAGTGTAGGTTTTTTCAGAAGGGGTGCAACTCTCGCTCTCTTGAAGACGGAAGGGACGTAGCCAGCGGTCAGGGATGAGTTGATGAGCGAGGTGAGGTAAGGGAGAAGGTCTCCGGAAATGGTCTGGAGAAGAGAGGAGGGGATAGGGTCAAGCGGGCAGGTTGTTGGGCGGCCGGCCGTCACAAGACGCGAGATTTCATCTGGAGAGAGAGGGGAGAAAGAGGTCAGAGCACAGGGTAGGGCAGTGTGAGCAGAACCAGCGGTGTCGTTTGACTTAGCAAACGAGGATCGGATGTCGTCGACCTTCTTTTCAAAATGGTTGACGAAGTCATCTGCAGAGAGGGAGGAGGGGGGGGGGGGGGAGGAGGATTCAGGAGGGAGGAGAAGGTGGCAAAGAGCTTCCTAGGGTTAGAGGCAGATGCTTGGAATTTAGAGTGGTAGAAAGTGGCTTTAGCAGCAGAGACAGAAGAGGAAAATGTAGAGAGGAGGGAGTGAAAGGATGCCAGGTCCGCAGAGTATCAGGAGTATCAGGAACGAGATTAGAACCTCGTCTGAGGGACCAAACTGAACGATAATTTATAGCGAATGCTTTCTGGCTATGGGATACTCCTCTCTCAAGTAATAGTCTTTGTGAACTGTTCCTAATATCTGTGGTTTGTCATGTCAAAGGGGGGTGGATCTTTGCTATAAAATATCTCGGTAGCCATTGTGTTGACACTCTCAACGGTTCATTAGAAATGGCGAATCGTTGAAAGTCAAATGCTAATGCAAAGCTCTTATTATTAAAGATGTAGTTTAAGTATAACTCTGACTGGTGTGTGAAGTCTGTCTCTCCTCATTTGGTAATACAGAAATTAAACACTACACAGCCTCGAGTCTTCTTGGGTATGAAGCTACAAGCTTGGCACACCTGTATTTGGGGAGTTTCTCCCATTCTTCACTGCAGATCCTCTCAAGCTCTGTCAGGTTGGATGGGGAGTGTCGCTGCACAGCTATTTTCAGGTCTCTCCAGAGATGTTAGATCGGGTTCAAGTCTGGCCTCTGGCTGGGCCACTCAAGGACATTCAGAGACTTGTCCCGAAGCCACTCCTGCATTTTCTTGGTTGTGTGCTTAGGGTCGTTGTCCTGTTGGAAGGTGAACCTTCGCCCCAGTCTGAGGTCCTGAGAGCTCTGGAGCAGGTTTTCATCAAGGATCTCTCTGTACTTTACTCCGTTCATCTTTGCCTCGATACTGACTAGTCTCCCAGTCCCTGCCGCTGAAAAACACCCCCACAGCATGATGCTGCCACCACCATGCTTCACCGTAGGGATGGTGCCAGGCTTCCTCCAGACGTGACGCTTGGCATTCAGGCCAAAGAGTTCAATCTTGGTTTCTTCAGACCAGAGAATCTTGTTTCTCATGGTCTGAGAGTCTTTAGGTGCCTTTTGGCAAACTCCAAGCGGGCTGTCATGTGCCTTTTACTGAGGAGTGGCTTCCGTCTGGCCACTCCACCATAAAGGCCTGATTGGTGGAGTGCAGCAGAGATGGTTGTCCGTCTGGAAGTTTCTCCCATCTCCACAGAGGAACTCTGGTGCTCTGTCAGAGTGACCATCTGGTTCTTGGCACCTCCCAGACCAAGGCCCTTCTCCCCCGATTGTTCAGTTTGGCCAGGCAGCCAGCTCTAGGAAGAGTCTTGGTGGTTCCAAACTTCTTCCATTTAACAATGATGGAGGCAACTGTGTTATTGGGGACCTTCAATGCTGCAGACATGTTTTGGTACCCTTCCCCAGATCTGTGCCTCGACACAATCCTGTCTCTTAGCTTTACCGATTCCTTTGACCTAATGGCTTGGTTTTTGCTCTGACATGTACTGTCAACTGTGGGACCTTATATAGACAGGTGTGTGCCTTTCCAAATCATGTCCAACCAATTGAATTTACCACAGGTGGACTCCAATCAAGTTGTAGAAACATCTCAAGGATGATCAATGGAAACAGGATGCACCTGAGCTCAATTTCGAGTCTCATAGCAAAGGGTATGAATACTTATGTCAATAAGGTATTTTTAATACAGTTGTAAAAACATTTCTAAAAACCTGTTTTTGCGTTGTCATTATGGGGTATTGTGATGTCATTATGGGGTATTGTGATGTCATTATGGGGTATTGTGATGTCATTATGGGGTATTGTGATGTCATTATGGGGTATTGTGATGTCATTATGGGGTAGTGTGTGTAGATTGATGAATAATTGTTTTATTTAATCAATTTTAGAATAAGGCTGTAACGTAACAAAATGTGGGAAAAGTCTAGGGGTCTGAATACTTTCCTAAGGCACTGTATGTTTCCTATGGCAATAAAGCACCTTAAATTGAAAATAGAATTGAATTGAGAGAAACCAAAACTTCTCTCTATGTACGTCTGCCATGGCCACGAGAAGTCAGAGGTTGAAGTACAGTACTCTCTCTCTGATCAGATTATTCTGCTACTGGCTCTCCTCTGCTCAACTCTCCTCTTGGCTGCCTGGCTGGCTGGGAGGCTGACTGGCTGGCTGGGAGGCTGACTGGGAGGCTGGCTGGCTGGGAGGCTGGCTGGCTGGGAGCGCTGGGTGACTGGGAGGCTGGCTGGGAGGCTGGCTGGCTGGCTGGGAGCCTGGCTGGCTGACTGGGAGGCTGGCTGCCTGGCTGGCTGGGAGCGCTGGGTGACTGGGAGGCTGGCTGGGAGGCTGGCTGGCTGGCTGGGAGCGCTGGGTGGGAGGCTGGCTGACTGGGAGGCTGGCTGACTGGGAGGCTGGCTGACTGGGAGGCTGGCTGGGAGGCTGGCTGGCTGGGAGGCTGGCTGGCTGGGAGGCTGACTGGCTGGGAGGCTGACTGGCTGGGAGGCTGGCTGCCTGGGAGGCTGGCTGGCTGGCTGGCTGGGTGGGTGGGAGGCTGACTGGGAGGCTGGGAGGCTGGCTGGCTGGGAGGCTGGCTGGCTGGGAGGCTGACTGGGAGGCTGGCTTGCTGGGAGGCTGATTGGGAGGCTGACTGGCTGCCTGGGAGGCTGACTGGGAGGCTGGCAGCGCTGGGTGGGTGGGAGGCTGGCTGGGAGGCTGGCTGGGAGGCTGGCAGCGCTGGGTGGGTGGGAGGCTGGCTGGGAGTCTGACTGGGAGGCTGGCAGCGCTGGGTGTTACTACTAGTTAGCGTTAAGTGACACTTCTCCCTGTGAGACTGAAACTCATTCTCACCCTCTCTCCATCACACCAGGGTTTCCTCTTGCCGACTTTTGGCTGATAAAAAATAAAAGCCTATAAAACTGTATAAACCCGCCAATATCCAGCAACTTCACACAGCCTTTGAAGAGGAGTGGGACAACATTCCACAGGCCACAATCAACAGCCTGATCAACTCTATGCGAAGGAGATGTGTCACGCTGCATGAGACAAATGATGGTCACACCAGATACTGACTGGTTTTCTGATCCACATACCTTTTTTTTTTAAAGGTATCTGTGAAACAACAGATGCATATCTGTATTCCCAGTCATGTGAAATCCATAGAATATTTCAATTGACTGATTTCCTTATATGAACTGTAACTCAGTAAAATTGTTAAAATTGTTGCATGTTGCAATTTTATATTTTTTGTTCCATGTTCATTTGACCATCATGCTTATCGGTCTGTAGGTTAATTTGCATAATTTAGTGGAATTAAATTGGCCCGCGTGTATTTTTTGTTAGTCATCAAGTGTCTTATTCATGACAACTATCATACATGGACAGCATACAACGCTTATTTTGAGCTGGATTGTATCCTGCTACTCTTCAGCTGGTTGCTGCTGGAGTAAGACGTGCTTTTATAAACACTTTCATTGCACAACAATTGTAAATGCAAATCACATTTCAACATTTTTGTTGCGCGACAAAAAATAGCTAATATTTTTTATTTCTAAACTGGTCATTGAAGTCAGTCATTAAACCTCACCATTCAAGTGCAGGCAACAGGCTATCAGCGCATCACATACCACTTTACAATGTAAGCTGGAGGCAGTATGCATTTTGAAAACATACTTAATTGTTTGTTTATTTGTTATTATGAGCTATGTCTTAACTTGCTTTAAAAGTTGGCTATAGGCTAAATCCAACCGTTTTATGAAGATTCCTTAGGCAGCGGTTGACTTTCAAGTTTGGGGAAGCTTACAATTTATATATTTTCTACCATTTCTTTGATTTTCATATGTGCATTTTCATGAAACAGTTTCATTTCAATAACGATCTTTTCGTTTCTCAAAACATCGTCACGTGGTTAATGATAAAAAATGTAAACGTTTAAAGCCTCTGCCATATGAACACGTTGAAACACTGTGATCGATTGGCGGCTAAAGAAATGAGTGAATGGAAGTTAGCCTATAGGCCAATGCAGCTGTGGTCCTATAACTTCCAATGCTCTTTTACACTGAGGATTGGCGATTATCTATCCGTTACATACGTCGCCAGTAGTAAATGTATCGTTAATCTCCATCATTTGGTTACATTAATTTCTGTTAATCCATGTATTAATTACAGTCGTTGTTTGCAGAGTTCACAACCTGCTACACTTGTGAGAAACCAGTTTGGGTTTATTTCATAACCATCATTTACGAGATTTGTAAATGTTTTCATTGTCTTTTGTTTGGAGTGCTCGGTGTGAACAATGAGCACGTGTCTGGTTTCACTGTCCTGATAATGTTGAGCACGCATAGAAGTATCTGTCTTGCTGCGCAGAAATGTAGGAAAGTGTTTGCGAATTATAATACTGTATGTTAAAACTATAATTCCTCACATTAAACTATTTGAAAAATCTTTCAAACAATCCCTAACGGAGAATTCGTAATAAAATGGAATACAATGAAGGAATGAATGCGCAAGAATTGTTGGGAGACAGCTGAGCTATTCTGGAGAGAGACTGTCCTATATCTCCACCCCTCCCCTTCTTCTTGTCTCAACATTTTAAATGATACTCAAGCCACATTATCTTCACATATATTAGATATATTAGGCTATATAAAATAAAATTGATTGATTAGATGCTTTTCAGTGACAGCCGCGACTCGATAATCAGCTGGGCCTGTTGCCGCGCGCGCGCTTCCCAAATAGGCCCACAAGCTTGTGATTTGAAATAATCGACAGCTGTATATTTTTGTGTTATTGTTTTATTTTTGTGTACTTTTTACTTTTTTCCTCCCCAATTGGTTGTTACAGTCTCGTCCCATCACTGCAATTATGGCCCGCCTCATGGGTCTCCCGGTCACAGTCGGCTGCGACACAACCTAGAATCGAACCCGGGTCTGTGGTAAGCTAATGATATAGCCTATAGGGAGCTCGAATCCTCTGTGGCTAAGTCATATTTTCTGGGGAAGTATTTTTGAATGATTTTATTTATTTTTGTATAAACAGGAGTAATTATATATTATTACATTTATAATATAATAATTACTTCCCTAATTCCACCCAGTGCTATGCATTTTTTCACTTCTGTTCTGTTGATTTTCATATCAACTTTCTTTGGTTGAAGCCAATCCTGGTTATATCATTAACCCATCGTAGGTGTTGAATCTCTGGCACATATGGAACTGCTGTCAGGTGTGTTATTTAGAATGGTGTTTTCCAATGTTTTGAAAATGACATTTCATTGGCTGCTTCGTTACATGAGTTACATGTTCTGTTAAGATGTATTACCATATATGTAAATGTGATTTGTTACTTGGAGCGCCGTGGATTAATTAAGCACCCAATGCATATGGGTCTGGTAAATTATAATCTTCCAGGTCACGTTGTCCGGTACCACGGAAACCCTTACACACACACACTCCAACACACACACACACACACACACACACACACACACACACACACACACACACACACACACACACACACACACACACACACACACACACACACACACACACACACACACACACCCAGGAGCGATGTGTCAGGTGGAAAACGTCTGAGGATAATTTGTAAACACCAGACCTGTCACTAGAGGGTCAGGTCCTGTCCACCCCCGCTGAGGGACATGGTACCTCCCGGAGAGGCTGGATGGGGCAGACGACTGAAACCAGAGGGGGGGGGACAACCTATCAACACTTTAAAGGACTTTGTGAAATAAAGGCTTGGTCAGGGTGCCAAGCTCACAGATTCACATTACTATCACTACTGTAACACACACCTTCTGGCTTGCTGGCTTACACACACACACACACACACACACACACACACACACACACACACACACACACACACACACACACACACACACACACACACACACACACACACACACACTCCATTCTCACGCTCACTCTCTCTAACTCTCCCTCTAGCTTACTGACCGTGTGTGTTTTCTGTTCCTACCCATGGTTCTCTCTTTATATCGCTCTCTCAATTCAATTTCAAGGGGCTTTATTGGCATGGGAAACATATGTTAACTTTGCCAAAGCAAGTGAAGTAGATAATAAGTATAAGTGAAATAAACAATAAAAATGAACAGTAAACATCACACTCACAGAAGTTACACTCACAGAAGAACTCAGCAAGAAAAGAACCTGTCTTTGAAAGATTATTCATAAAAATCCAAATAACTTCACAGATCTTCACTGTAAAGGGTTTAAACACTGTTTCCCATGCTTGTTCAATGAACCATAAACAATTAATGAACATGCACCTGTGGAACGGTCGTTAAGACACTAACAGCTTACAGACGGAAGGCAATTAAGGTCACAGTTATGAAAACTTAGGACACTAAAGAGTCCTTTCTACCGAAAAACACCAAAAGAAGGATGCCCAGGGTCCCTGCTCATCTGCGTGAACGTGCATTAGGCATGCTGCAAGGGGGCATGAGGACTGCAGATGTGGTCAGGGCAATAAATTGCAATGTCCGTACTGTGAGACGCCTAAGACAGCGCTACAGGGAGATAGGATGGACAGCTGATTGTCCTCGCAGTGGCACACCACGTGTAACAACACCTGCACAGGATCGGTACATCCAAACATCACACCTGCTGGTCAGGTACAGGATGGCAACAACAACTGCCCGAGTTACACCAGGAACGCACAATCCCTCCATCAGTGCTCAGACTGTCCTCAACAGGCTGAGAGAGGCTGGACTGAGGGCTTGTAGGCCTGTTGTACGGCAGGTCCTCACCAGACATCACCGGCAACAACGTCGCCTATGGGCACAAACCCACGGCTGCTGGACAAGACAGGACTGGCAAAAAGTGCTCTTCACTGACGAGTCGCGGTTTTGTCTCACCAGGGGTGATGGTCGGATTCGTGTTTATCGTTGAAGGAATGAGCGTTACACTGAGGCCTGTACTCTGGAGCAGGATCGATTTGGACGTGGAGGGTACGTCATGGTCTGTGGCGGTGTGTCACAGCATCATCGAACTAAGCATGTTGTCATTGCAGGCAATCTCAACGCTGTGGGTTACAGGGAAGATATCCTCCTCCCTCATGTGGTACCCTTCCTGCAGGCTCATCCTGACATGACCCTCCAGCATGACAATGCCACCAGCCATACTGCTCGTTTTGTGCGTAATTTCCTGCAAGACAGGAATGTCAGTGTTCTGCCATGGCCAGCGAAGAGCCCGGATCTCAATCCCATTGAGCACGTCTGGGACCTGTTGGATCGGAGGGTGAGGGCTAGGGCCATTCCCCCCAGAAATGTCCTGGAACTTGCAGGTGTCTTGGTGGAAGAGTGGGGTAACATCTCACAGCAAGAACTGGCAGATCTGGTGCAGTCCATGAGGAGATGTACTGCAGTCCTTAATGCAGCTGGTGGCCACACCAGATACTGACTGTTACTTTTGATTTTGACCCTCCCTTTGTTCAGGGACACATTCCATTTCTGTTAGTCACATGTCTATGGAACTTGTTCAGTTTATGTCTCAGTTGTTGAATCTTATGTTCATACAAATATTTACACATGTTAAGTTTGCTGAAAATAAACGCAGTTTACAGTGAGAGGACGTTTCTTTTTTTGCTGAGTTTATATATTTCTGTATAGAAAGGAGTAATTTATATAATTTAGGCAAATGTATTTTCTAATCTCTCTCGCTCTCTTTCTGTCTCTTTCTCTTTTTTTCTCTCCCTCTCTCTCTCTCTGTCTCCCTTCCTTCCTTCCTTCCTTCCTTCCTTCCTTCCTTCCTTCCTTCCTTCCTTCCTTCCTTCCTTCCTTCCTTCCTTCCTTCCTTCCTTCCCTCTCTCTCCCTCTTATTCTCTCTCCCTCTTTCTCTCTCTCTCCTTAGAGAGCAGTGACTACAGCGAGGTGATATCCGACTCCTTCCCCTCCGCCCCGGCAGAACCTCTCCCAGAGTTCCAGCTGGAACCCGAGGATGGGTTCGTCGTAAAGAACCGTCCGGTGCAGCTCCGCTGTAGGGCCGCCCCCGCTACGCAGATATACTTCAAATGTAACGGAGAGTGGGTCAACCAGAACGATCATGTGACCAAAGAGAGCCTCGACCAGATCACAGGTACAGGAATAGTACTGGAGTACACAATGCAATCACACAATCCCATAGTCACGAACATTCACGAGCGCAAGAATTCACACACACACACACACACACACACACACACACACACACACACACACAGAATCCCATAGTCACGAACATTCACGAGCGCAAGAATTCACACACACACACACACACACACACACACACACACACACACACACACACACACACACACACACACACACACACACACACACACACACACACACACACACAGAATCCCATAGTCACGAACATTCACGAGCGCAAGAATTCACTCACACACACACACACACACACACACACACACACACACACACACACACACACACACACACACACACACACACACACACACACACACACACACAATCCCATAGTCATTCTCAAACACAAACACTACACTCACTCTTAACTTTCCACAACCGTTCACTAATAGACGTTACAATAAAGAAACCCTGTACACTAGTGGTACGCTGGTCAGCTGTTTGTTCACCTGCCCGCAATCGCTAATAACCCATCCACAACCTCCCGACTATATGTGATAGTGAAAAGCTGAGAAAACCAGATCCCAACCTGCTAATATAGAAAATGAGCTGTAGGCTACAGTCACAGATGGAGGAGTTATTTTTTGACGGGTGGTAATTTAGCCGGATTTAGAAGTTTCTGGTTATAATTTCTGACATTTTGATTGGCTGTTAGTCAATTAGAATATGCAGCTTCTCTTCGGTCATTATATGCCCTAGAAGACTAAATAAACCAGAATAATGTTTTTTTTTTAAATGATAGAATGAATGTTTCAATCTATTTGACATTAGTAAAGATTTCTCTGTCGTCTCTGCTTCTTTCCCTGAGCGAAGACATTTAGGAACCGGGGGAGAAAATGCAATAACAAAAAAATAAACGGGGAACGATTTTCTGTGAAAATAACATCAGTTGTAGCGGTTGTAAGGAAACAGAAAGCTGTGAAAACGACATGCTTCTGATAAGATTTCAGTTCAGCTTGAATGCAATATTTTATGTGGTAGAAATACTATCAGCTTTTATGACGCTGATAAAGATAGCACGTTTACAGACGGTCCCTAACTGTGGTAGAAATACTATCAGCTTTTATGACGCTGATAAAGATAGCACGTTTACAGACGGTCCCTAACTGTGGTAGAAATACTATCAGCTTTTATGATGCTGATAAAGATAGCATGTTTACAGACAGTATTTCTACTACAGTTAGGGACCGTCTGTAAACGTGCTATCTTTATCAGTGTCATAAAAGCTGATAGTATTTCTACCACATGTAGGGACCGTCTGTAAACGTGCTATCTTTATCAGCATCATAAAAGCTGATAGTATTTCTACTACAGTTAGGGCCCATCAGCTTTTATGATGCTGATAAAGATATCACGTTTACAGACGGTCCCTAACTGTGGTAGAAATACCATCAGCTTTTATGACGCTGATAAAGATAGCACGTTTACAGACGGTCCCTAACTGTGGTAGAAATACTATCAGCTTTTATGACGCTGATAAAGATAGCACGTTTACAGACGGTCCCTAACTGTGCATTCTCTTAAGATGAAATAAATAAATCGTACTTATCCACTCCTGTTCCTGAGTCAAAATGTTGCCTACATTTGGTGGATCATTTTACTGCAAGAAAAGTTTAAATCTGCAGGAGTTAATATTAAGGCGAGAGGTTAAAGACCCGACAGTCAGTGTCCAGATGTCCAGTCAACCCATCTAAACAGTAGGCAACAGTTCCCTTAACGTGCCATAGGCCTATTTGAAGTCCCTCTCTTGTGACTGTCGAATGTTTATAGCGCCTCACAGTCATCACACATCACAGAACGGCACTGCTATCATCCTCTTCTACCGCGTCACCTAATAATTCAACTCTGACGTTGTCCTTTTTTTGCCTCCAATGGATCGACGTTAACTTTTTCTGCCTGTTCCAAAAAAACATTTGGCGATTGGCGTGTAAGCTATTTAGCGCTCATGCAGCTAGGTCCTGAAGCTTAGTGTTACGCACTAATGCCAGAGAGCCTAAAATAAGGACAGAAAATCCTCAATGTAGCCTATAGATATAAAATGCACAATAATTATATATTTAATGATTTTTAAGTTATAGTTTAGTCTTTATTTAACCCGCTACCCACCCACCCTTCATTCACACAATAATGAATTACCCCAAACCAGCCCACCCTTCATTCACACAATAATGAATTACCCCAAACCAGCCCACCCTTCATTCACACAATAATGAATTACCCCAAACCAGCCCACCCCACAGATATCACCATGGGGACTACTAAACCAGCCCACCCCACAGATATCACCATGGGGACTACTAAACCAGCCCACCCCACAGATATCACCATGGGGACTACTAAACTAGCCCACCCCACAGATATCACCATGGGGACTACTAAACCAGCCCACCCCACAGATATCACCATGGGGACTACTAAACCAGCCCACCCCACAGATATCACCATGGGGACTACTAAACCAGCCCACCAAACAGATATCACCATGGGGACTACTAAACCAGCCCACCCCACAGATATCACCATGGGGACTACTAAACCAGCCCACCCCACAGATATCACCATGGGGACTACTAAACCAGCCCACCCCACAGATATCACCATGGGGACTACTAAACCAGCCCACCCCACAGATATCACCATGGGGACGACTAAACCAGCCCACCCCACAGATATCACCATGGGGACTACTAAACCAGCCCACCACACAGATATCACCATGGGGACTACTAAACCAGCCCACCACACAGATATCACCATGGGGACTACTAAACCAGCCCACCCCACAGATATCACCATGGGGACTACTAAACCAGCCCACCCCACAGATATCACCATGGGGACTACTAAACCAGCCCACCCCACAGATATCACCATGGGGACGACTAAACCAGCCCACCCTGAGGATATCACCATGGGGACTACTAAACCAGCCCACCCCACGGATATCACCATGGGGACGACTAAACCAGCCCACCACACAGATATCACCATGGGGACTACTAAACCAGCCCACCACACAGATATCACCATGGGGACTACTAAACCAGCCCACCACACAGATATCACCATGGGGACTACTAAACCAGCCCACCCCACAGATATCACCATGGGGACTACTAAACCAGCCCACCCCACAGATATCACCATGGGGACTACTAAACCAGCCCACCCCACAGATATCACCATGGGGACTACTAAACCAGTCCACCACACAGATATCACCATGGGGACGACTAAACCAGCCCACCCCACAGATATCACCATGGGGACTACTAAACCAGCCCACCCTGCAGATATCACCATGGGGACTACTAAACCAGCCCACCCTGAGGATATCACCATGGGGACTACTAAACCAGCCCACCCCACAGATATCACCATGGGGATGACTAAACCAGCCCACCCCACAGATATCACCATGGGGACTACTAAACCAGCCCACCCCACAGATATCACCATGGGGACTACTAAACCAGCCCACCCTAGGATATCACCATGGGGACTACTAAACCAGCCCACCCCACAGATATCACCATGGGGACTACTAAACCAGCCCACCCCACAGATATCACCATGGGGACGACTAAACCAGCCCACCCCACAGATATCACCATGGGGACTACTAAACCAGCCCACCCCACAGATATCACCATGAGGACTACTAAACCAGCCCACCCTAGGATATCACCATGGGGACTACTAAACCAGCCCACCCCACAGATATCACCATGGGGACTACTAAACCAGCCCACCCCACAGATATCACCATGGGGACGACTAAACCAGCCCACCCCACAGATATCACCATGGGGACTACTAAACCAGCCCACCCCACAGATATCACCATGGGGACTACTAAACCAGCCCACCCCACAGATATCACCATGGGGACGACTAAACCAGCCCACCCCACAGATATCACCATGGGGACTACTAAACCAGCCCACCCCACAGATATCACCATGGGGACTACTAAACCAGCCCACCCCACAGATATCACCATGGGGACTACTAAACCAGCCCACCCCACAGATATCACCATGGGGACGACTAAACCAGCCCACCCCACAGATATCACCATGGGGACTACTAAACCAGCCCACCCTGAGGATATCACCATGGGGACTACTAAACCAGCCCACCCCACAGATATCACCATGGGGACTAGTAAACCAGCCCACCCCACAGATATCACCATGGGGACGACTAAACCAGCCCAACCCACAGATATCACCATGGGGACGACTAAACCAGCCCACCCCACAGATATCACCATGGGGACTACTAAACCAGCCCACCCTGAGGATATCACCATGGGGACTACTAAACCAGCCCACCCCACAGATATCACCATGGGGACTACTAACCCAGCCCACCCCACAGATATCACCATGGGGACTACTAAACCAGCCCACCCCACAGATATCACCATGGGGACTACTAAACCAGCCCACCCCACAGATATCACCATGGGGACTACTAAACCAGCCCACAGATATCACCATGGGGACTACTAAACCAGCCCACAGATATCACCATGGGGACTACTAAACCAGCCCACCCTGAGGATATCACCATGGGGACTACTAAACCAGCCCACCCCACAGATATCACCATGGGGACTACTAAACCAGCCCACCACACAGATATCACCATGGGGACGACTAAACCAGCCCACCCCACAGATATCACCATGGGGACTACTAAACCAGCCCACCCTGAGGATATCACCATGGGGACTACTAAACCAGCCCACCCTGAGGATATCACCATGGGGACTACTAAACCAGCCCACCCCACAGATATCACCATGGGGACTACTAAACCAGCCCACCCCACAGATATCACCATGGGGACGACTAAACCAGCCCACCCTGAGGATATCACCATGGGGACGACTAAACCAGCCCACCCCACAGATATCACCATGGGGACTACTAAACCAGCCCACCCTGAGGATATCACCATGGGGACTACTAAACCAGCCCACCCCACAGATATCACCATGGGGACTACTAAACCAGCCCACCCCACAGATATCACCATGGGGACTACTAAACCACCCCACAGATATCACCATGGGGACGACTAAACCACCCCACAGATATCACCATGGGGACGACTAAACCACCCCACAGATATCACCATGGGGACGACTAAACCAGCCCACCCCACAGATATCACCATGGGGACGACTAAACCAGCCCACCCCACAGATATCACCATGGGGACGACTAAACCAGCCCACCCCACAGATATCACCATGGGGACTACTAAACCAGCCCACCACACAGATATCACCATGGGGACTACTAAACCAGCCCACCACACAGATATCACCATGGGGACTACTAAACCAGCCCACCCCACAGATATCACCATGGGGACGACTAAACCAGCCCACCCCACAGATATCACCATGGGGACTACTAAACCAGCCCACCCCACAGATATCACCATGGGGACTACTAAACCAGCCCACCCCACAGATATCACCATGGGGACTGCAGGTTATGAGTCAACCCGCGCATCGCTACTGTACACTGCATTCATTAACATATAATGATCTCAGTCTATCCCTTCTCTCCTCTCTCTCCTCACTCTCTCCCCCGCTCTCCCCACTCTCTCCCCTCTCTCTCCCCTCTCTCTCCCCTCTATCTCCCCTCTCTCCCCCGCTTCCTCCACTCTCTCCCCTCTCTCTCCACTCTCTCCCCTCTCTCCCCCCTCTTTCCCCCTCTCTCCCCCTCTCTCTCCCCTCTCCCCCGCTCTCTCCCCCGCTCTCACCACTCTCTCCCCTCTCTCTCCCCCTCTCTCTCCCCTCTTTCCCCTTTCTCTCGCTCCCCTCTCTCTCTCCCCCCTCTCCCCCCTCTCCCTAATCTCTCCCTACTCTCTCCCCCCTCTCTCCTCTCTCCCCCCTCTTCCCCCCCCCTCTCTCCCCCCTCTTTCCTCTCTCCCTCCCCCCTCTCCCCCCTCTCCCCCTCTCTCTCCCCTCTCCCCCCCTCTCCCCCTCTCTCTCTCCCCCCTCTCCCCCTCTCTCCCCCTCTCCCTAATCTCTCCCTACTCTCTCCCCCCTCTCTCCTCTCTCCCCCCTCTTTCCTCCCTCTCTCCCCCCTCTTTCCTCTCCCCTCCTCTCTCCCCCATCTCGCCTCTCCCCCCTCTTTCTTCCCCCCCTCTCTCCCCCATCTCTCCACTCTCTCCCCTCTCTCCTCCCTCTCGCTCCCCCCTCTCTCTCCCCTCTCTCTCCCCCATCTCCTCCCTCTCTCTCCCCATCTCTCCACTCTCTCTCCCCCATCTCTCCACTCCCTCTCCCCCATCTCTCCACTCCCCTCCCCCCTCTCTCCCCCCTCTCTCCCCTCTCTCTCCCCTCTCTCTCCCCTCTCCCCCCTCTCTCCCAGGCCTGGTGGTGAGGGAGGTGGATATCTCTGTATCGAGGACCCAGGTGGAGGAACTGTTTGGTCTGGAGGACTACTGGTGTCAGTGTGTTGCCTGGAGCTCTGCAGGCACCACCAAGAGTAGCCGGGCGTACGTCCACATCGCATGTAGGTACAGTGTGTTGCCTGGAGCTCTGCAGGCACCACCAAGAGTAGCCGGGCGTACGTCCACATCGCATGTAGGTACAGTGTGTTGCCTGGAGCTCTGCAGGCACCACCAAGAGTAGCCGGGCGTACGTCCACATCGCATGTAGGTACAGTGTGTTGCCTGGAGCTCTGCAGGCACCACCAAGAGTAGCCGGGAGTACGTCCACATCACATGTAGGTACAGTGTGTTGCCTGGAGCTCTGCAGGCACCACCAAGAGTAGCCGGGCGTACGTCCACATCGCATGTAGGTACAGTGTGTGGCCTGGAGCTCTGCATGCACCACCAAGAGTAGCCGGGCGTACGTCCACATCGCATGTAGGTACAGTGAGAGAGGGAGTCTGTGGGATCTGTAGGTACAGTGAGAGAGGGAGTCTGGGGGATCTGTAGGTACAGTGAGAGAGGGAGTCTGGGGGATCTGTAGGTACAGTGAGAGAGGGAGTCTGGGGGATCTGTAGGTACAGTGAGAGAGGGAGTCTGGGGGATCTGTAGGTACAGTGAGAGAGGGAGTCTGGGGGATCTGTAGGTACAGTGAGAGAGGGAGTCTGGGGGATCTGTAGGTACAGTGAGAGAGGGAGTCTGGGGATCTGTAGGTACAGTGAGAGAGGGAGTCTGGGGGATCTGTAGGTACAGTGAGAGAGGGAGTCTGGGGGATCTGTAGGTACAGTGAGAGAGGGAGTCTGGGGGATCTGTAGGTACAGTGAGAGAGGGAGTCTGGGGGATCTGTAGGTACAGTGAGAGAGGGAGTCTGGGGGATCTGTAGGTACAGTGAGAGAGGGAGTCTGGGGGATCTGTAGGTACAGTGAGAGAGGGAGTCTGGGGGATCTGTAGGTACAGTGAGAGAGGGAGTCTGGGGGATCTGTAGGTACAGTGAGAGAGGGAGTCTGGGGGATCTGTAGGTACAGTGAGAGAGGGAGTCTGGGGGATCTGTAGGTACAGTGAGAGAGGGAGTCTGGGGGATCTGTAGGTACAGTGAGAGAGGGAGTCTGGGGGATCTGTAGGTACAGTGAGAGAGGGAGTCTGGGGGATCTGTAGGTACAGTGAGAGAGGGAGTCTGGGGGATCTGTAGGTACAGTGAGAGAGGGAGTCTGGGGGATCTGTAGGTACAGTGAGAGAGGGAGTCTGGGGGATCTGTGTGTGGGGGGGGGGGTTCTGTGTGTGTGGGGGGGGGGGTTCTGTGTGTGTGAGGGGGGGGGGGTTCTGTGTGTGTGGGGAGGGGATCTGTGTGTTGGGGGGATCATTGTGTGTGTGGGGGGGTGTGGTGTCTGTGGTGTCTGTGTGTTTGTGGTGTCTGTGTCTATGTGGTGTCTGTGGTGTCTGTGGTGTTTGTGGTGTCTGTGTCTATGTGGTGTCTGTGTGTTTGTGGTGTATGTGTGTTTGTGGTGTCTGTGGTGTTTGTGGTGTCTGTGTCTATGTGGTGTCTGTGGTGTCTGTGGTGTTTGTGGTGTTTGTGGTGTCTGGTGTCTGTGGTGTCTGTGATGTCTGTGGTGTTTGTGGTGTCTGTGTGTCTGTGTTTGTGGTGTTTGTGGTGTTTCAGGTGTCTGTGTATTTGTGGTGTCTGTGGTGTCTGTGTGTTTGTGGTGTCTGTGGTGTTTGTGGTGTCTGTGGTGTCTGTGTGTTTGTGGTGTCTGTGGTGGTTGTGGTGTATGTGGTGTCTGTGGTGTCTGTGTGTCTGTGGTGTTTGTGGTGTTTGTGGTGTCTGTGGTGTCTGTGACAACGTTCATTCACATCCATCCAGATACGTTTGACACATGTCCTTCACATGACTCCTACTGGATATGTGGTGTGATTGACACATGTCCTTCACATGACTCCTACTGGATATGTGCTGTGATTGACACATGTCCTTCACATGACTCCTACTGGATATGTGGTGTGATTGACACATGTCCTTCACATGACTCCTACTGGATATGTGGTGTGATTGACACATGTCCTTCACATGACTCCTACTGGACATGTGGTGTGATTGACACATGTCCTTCACATGACTCCTACTGGATATGTGGTGTGATTGACACACTGTGCTTGTTGATGAGATACATGCCTGGAAGACACACACACACACACACACACACACACACACACACACACACACACACACACACACACACACACACACACACACACACACTAGCATGTTGGTTAGCTACACAGTTAAAAGCCTAGTGAGGGATTCATTGGTTTCTCTGACAGCTGTCAGAGAGGAGAGGAGAAGATCTGTCACTCACACTGTCCCACAGACACACACACACACACACACACACACACACACACACACACACACACACACACACACACACACACACACACACACACACACACACACACACACACACACAGAGAGAGAGAGAGAAACTGA
Source organism: Salvelinus namaycush (assembly GCF_016432855.1). Classification (NCBI taxonomy): domain Eukaryota; kingdom Metazoa; phylum Chordata; class Actinopteri; order Salmoniformes; family Salmonidae; genus Salvelinus; species Salvelinus namaycush. The sequence continues at coordinate 22,824 of NW_024058388.1, read as the reverse complement.
CTCTGAGTAACACACACAGCATCTTCTGAGACACACACACACATTTTGTTTTTCTATCCTCGTGAGGACCTAAAATGGATTTCCATTAAAAATCCTATTTTCTCTAACCCTAAACCCAAACCTAACCACTAACCCCTTATCCTAATTCCAACCTTAATTGTAGTCCCCCCACCCCCCCACCCCCTCCCCCACACACACACACACACACACACACACACACACACACACACACACACACACACACACACACACACACACACACACACACACACACACACACACACACACACACACACACACACACACAGAGAGAGAGAGAGAAACTGACTCTGAGTAACACACACAGCATCTTCTGAGACACACACACACATTTTGTTTTTCTATCCTCGTGAGGACCTAAAATGGATTTCCATTAAAAATCCTATTTTCTCTAACCCTAAACCCAAACCTAACCACTAACCCCTTATCCTAATTCCAACCTTAATTGTAGTCCCCCCACCCCCCCACCCCCTCCCCCACACACACACACAGACACTCAGTTTATCCCATGTGTAACTCTGTGTTGTTGTTTGTGTCGCACTGCTTTGCTTTATCTTGGCCAGGTCGCAGTTGTAAATGAGAACTTGTTCTCAACTGGCCTACCTGGTTAAATAAAGGTGAAATATAATTAATAAATAATATAAAACTCTCTGTCACCACCCTCTGTCTCCCTGTCTGCAGATCTGCGTAAGTCCTTTGAACAGGAGCCTCTGGGTCGAGAGGTGAGATTGGAGCAGGAGGTGTTGCTGCAGTGTCGACCCCCTGAGGGTATTCCCCCTGCTGAGGTACACTACCTGTGTGTGTGTGTGTGTGTGTGTGTGTGTGTGTGTGTGTGTGTGTGTGTGTGTGTGTGTGTGTGTGTGTGTGTGTGTGTGTGTGTGTGTGTGTGTGTGTGTGTCCTCATCACATCCTCTTCATCCCGTCATCTTCATCACCCGTCATCTTCATCACTCCTCTTCATCGATCGCCATCTTCATGACTCCTCCTCTTCATCATTCCTCTTCATCACTCATTTTCATCACTCCTCCTCTTCATCATCACTCTTCATCACCACTCTTCATCATCACTCTTCTTTCATCCCTCTTCCTCATCACTTCTCCTCCACTTCATCACTCCTCATCACTCCTCATCACTCCTCATCACTCATCCTCCTCTTCATCACTCCTTATCGCTCCTCATCATCTTCATCCCTCTTCATCACTCCTCATCACTCATCTTCATAATCCTCTTCATAATCATCTTCATCACTCCTCCTGACAGACTTTCCTGACAGACCGTGTGTGTGTGAGCATGCGTGTGCATGTGTGGCTGAGTGTACATGTTTAGGAGGGATAAACCGAGCCAATAACAGAAACAGAGTGACAGGGAACATATGTATTTGTCTGGTAAATGTCATCCAGTGTTGGCATTGGGACATTGCAGGATTGGATCAGTCCTGGGTGACTTGTGTGTTTGCCTTGATTTGTTGGTGTGTACATGTGTTCATGTGTGTGTGTGTGTGTGTGTTGTTCTTTTTGTTGTGTGTGTGTGTGTGTGTGTGTGTGTGTGTGTGTGTGTGTGTGTGTGTGTGTGTGTGTGTGTGTGTGTGTGTGTGTGTGTGTGTGTGTGTGTGTGTGTGTGTGTGTGTCCTTGTGTCTGTGTGGTGTTCTCTCTGTCTTCTCTAACTGACCCAGCTCAGGACTCTAACTGGTCTCCCTCTCTCTCCCCTCTCCCCTCTCCCCTCCCCAAGGTTGACTGGTTAAAGAATGAGGCAACCATAGACCCAGCTCAGGACTCTAACTGGTCTCCCCCCCCCCCCCCCCCCCTCTCTCCCTCCCCCAGGTTGACTGGTTAAAGAATGAGGAAACCATAGACCCAGCTCAGGACTCTAACTGGTCTCCCCCTCTCCCCTCTCCCCCTCTCCCCTCCCCCCTCTCTCCCCTCCCCCAGGTTGACTGGTTAAAGAATGAGGAAACCATAGACGCAGCTCAGGACTCTAACTGGTCTCCCCCTCTCCCCTCTCCCCTCTCCCCAGGTTGACTGGTTAAAGAATGAGGAAACCATAGACCCAGCTCAGGACTCTAACTGGTCTCCCCCTCTCCCCTCTCCCCTCTCCCCCTCTCCCCTCTCCCCCTCTCCCCTCCCCCCTCTCTCCCCTCCCCCAGGTTGACTGGTTAAAGAATGAGGAAACCATAGACGCAGCTCAGGACTCTAACTGGTCTCCCCCTCTCCCCTCCCCCCTCTCCCCTCTCCCCAGGTTGACTGGTTAAAGAATGAGGAAACCATAGACCCAGCTCAGGACTCTAACTGGTCTCCCCCTCTCCCCTCTCCCCCTCTCCCCTCTCCCCCTCTCCCCTCCCCCCTCTCTCCCCTCCCCCAGGTTGACTGGTTAAAGAATGAGGAAACCATAGACCCAGCTCAGGACTCTAACTGGTCTCCCCCTCTCCCCTCTCCCCCTCTCCCCTCCCCCCTCTCTCCCCTCCCCCAGGTTGACTGGTTAAAGAATGAGGAAACCATAGACGCAGCTCAGGACTCTAACTGGTCTCCCCCTCTCCCCTCCCCCCTCTCCCCTCTCCCCAGGTTGACTGGTTAAAGAATGAGGAAACCATAGACCCAGCTCAGGACTCTATCTGGTCTCCCCCTCTCCCCTCTCCCCCTCTCCCCTCCCCCCTCTCTCCCCTCCCCCAGGTTGACTGGTTAAAGAATGAGGAAACCATAGACGCAGCTCAGGACTCTAACTGGTCTCCCCTTCTCCCCTCTCCCCCTCTCCCCTCCCCCCTCTCTCCCCTCCCCCAGGTTGACTGGTTAAAGAATGAGGAAACCATAGACGCAGCTCAGGACTCTAACTGGTCTCCCCCTCTCCCCTCCCCCCCTCTCCCCTCTCCCCAGGTTGACTGGTTAAAGAATGAGGAAACCATAGACCCAGCTCAGGACTCTAACTGGTCTCCCCCTCTCCCCTCCCCTCTCTCCCTCCCCCAGGTTGACTGGTTAAAGAATGAGGAAACCATAGACCCAGCTCAGGACTCTAACTGGTCTCCCCCTCTCCCCTCCCCTCTCTCCCTCCCCCAGGTTGACTGGTTAAAGAATGAGGAAACCATAGACCCAGCTCAGGACTCTAACTGGTCTCCCCCTCTCCCCTCCCCTCTCCCCTCCCCCAGGTTGACTGGTTAAAGAATGAGGAAACCATAGACCCAGCTCAGGACTCTAACTGGTCTCCCCCTCTCCCCTCCCCTCCCCTCCCCCAGGTTGACTGGTTAAAGAATGAGGAAACCATAGACCCAGCTCAGGACTCTAACTTCCTGATGACCATTGATCATGACCTCATTATTAAACAAGCCCGTCTCTCTGACACGGCCAACTACACTTGTGTGGCACGTAACCATGTAGCCAGGAGACGCAGTAGTACCGCCACGCTTATCGTCTATGGTAAGTAACACACATAAGCATGTACACACACACACACACACACACACACACACACACACACACACACACACACACACACACACACACACACACACACACACACACACAGTCTCACTATAAGACACACACACACACACACACACACACACACACAGTCTCACTATAAGACACACACACACACACACACACACACACACACACACACACACACACACACACACACACACACACACACAGTCTCACTATAAGACACACACACACACACACACACACACACACACACACACACACACACACACACACACACACACACACACACACACACACACAGTGTGTTTTTCTGTCTCTCTCAATCTCTACTCTCTCTTTTAATTCAGTAGACTTTATTTACATGGCAAGTTAAATCACAGACTTTGTCAAAGTACACCTATACAGTAATGGTGGAACCAACAGTGATAAAGTAATCATAACAGTAGTAGTAGTAGTGGACATGGGATTACCATTAACAGCAACTACAACAACAATATTAATGAGAATAATAATACATTAAAGCAGTAGTAGACCAGTCTCAACATGACTGAGAAGACACATGACCTGGTAGTAGACCAGTCTCAACATGACTGAGAAGACACATGACCTGGTAGTAGACCAGTGTCAACATGACTGAGAAGACACATGACCTGGTAGTAGACCAGTGTCAACATGACTGAGAAGACACATGACCTGGTAGTAGACCAGTCTCAACATGACTGAGAAGACACATGACCTGGTAGTAGACCAGTGTCAACATGACTGAGAAGACACATGACCTGGTAGTAGACCAGTGTCAACATGACTGAGAAGACACATGACCTGGTAGTAGACCAGTGTCAACATGACTGAGAAGACACATGACCTGGTAGTAGACCAGTGTCAACATGACTGAGAAGACACATGACCTGGTAGTAGACCAGTGTCAACATGACTGAGAAGACACATGACCTGGTAGTAGACCAGTGTCAACATGACTGAGAAGACACATGACCTGGTAGTAGACCAGTCTCAACATGACTGAGAAGACACATGACCTGGTAGTAGACCAGTGTCAACATGACTGAGAAGACACATGACCTGGTAGTAGACCAGTGTCAACATGACTGAGAAGACACATGACCTGGTAGTAGACCAGTGTCAACATGACTGAGAAGACACATGACCTGGTAGTAGACCAGTGTCAACATGACTGAGAAGACACATGACCTGGTAGTAGACCAGTGTCAACATGACTGAGAAGACACATGACCTGGTAGTAGACCAGTGTCAACATGACTGAGAAGACACATGACCTGGTAGTAGACCAGTCTCAACATGACTGAGAAGACACATGACCTGGTAGTAGACCAGTGTCAACATGACTGAGAAGACACATGACCTGGTAGTGGACCAGTGTCAACATGACTGAGAAGACACATGACCTGGTAGTAGACCAGTCTCAACATGACTGAGAAGACACATGACCTGGTATGAAAGACAAAACAAAACAAGATGGGAAATATTATCGACATTACTTTGCACTTTTCACTGGCTGTCCCTCAGGTTATGGCAGGAGGACACATATTTGGCTACCAAAACTGCACAGTTTGGCTTTTCACCCAATAAATATTAGATGTTTTCTTTGTCTTTTATAGTTTGAAATCCTTTGTATTGAATTATAATTTTGGGAAATAAATATTCTCTAAGGTCTGAGTATTTGTCACAGTGTAGTAGGAAATGCAGCTCTGTCTCTACCTCTCCCCTGGAGCAGAGTGAGCACAGCCTGTCCTCTCTGGGCAGCCAGGTTTGTCTGTGACGACCGGTCTCTATAGCCAGACTGTCCTCTCTGGGCAGCCAGGTTTGTCTGTGACGACCGGTCTCTATAGCCAGACTGTCCTCTCTGGGCAGCCAGGTTTGTCTGTGACGACCGGTCTCTATAGCCAGACTGTCCTCTCTGGGCAGCCAGGTTTGTCTGTGATGACCGGTCTCTATAGCCAGACTGTCCTCTCTGGGCAGCCAGGTTTGTCTGTGATGACCGGTCTCTATAGCCAGACTGTCCTCTCTGGGCAGCCAGGTTTGTCTGTGACGACCGGTCTCTGTAGTCAGACTGTCCTCTCTGGGCAGCCAGGTTTGTCTGTGATGACCGGTCTCTATAGCCAGACTGTCCTCTCTGGGCAGCCAGGTTTGTCTGTGATGACCGGTCTCTATAGCCAGACTGTCCTCTCTGGGCAGCCAGGTTTGTCTGTGACGACCGGTCTCTATAGCCAGACTGTCCTCTCTGGGCAGCCAGGTTTGTCTGTGATGACCGGTCTCTGTAGCCAGACTGTCCTCTCTGGACAGCCAGGTTTGTCTGTGACGACCGGTCTCTATAGCCAGACTGTCCTCTCTGGGCAGCCAGGTTTGTCTGTGACGACCGGTCTCTATAGCCAGACTGTCCTCTCTGGGCAGCCAGGTTTGTCTGTGACGACCGGTCTCTATAGCCAGACTGTCCTCTCTGGGCAGCCAGGTTTGTCTGTGATGACCGGTCTCTATAGCCAGACTGTCCTCTCTGGGCAGCCAGGTTTGTCTGTGACGACCGGTCTCTGTAGTCAGACTGTCCTCTCTGGGCAGCCAGGTTTGTCTGTGATGACCGGTCTCTATAGCCAGACTGTCCTCTCTGGGCAGCCAGGTTTGTCTGTGATGACCGGTCTCTATAGCCAGACTGTCCTCTCTGGGCAGCCAGGTTTGTCTGTGACGACCGGTCTCTATAGCCAGACTGTCCTCTCTGGGCAGCCAGGTTTGTCTGTGATGACCGGTCTCTGTAGCCAGACTGTCCTCTCTGGACAGCCAGGTTTGTCTGTGATGACCGGTCTCTATAGCCAGACTGTCCTCTCTGGGCAGCCAGGTTTGTCTGTGACGACCGGTCTCTATAGCCAGACTGTCCTCTCTGGGCAGCCAGGTTTGTCTGTGACGACCGGTCTCTATAGCCAGACTGTCCTCTCTGGGCAGCCAGGTTTGTCTGTGATGACCGGTCTCTATAGCCAGACTGTCCTCTCTGGGCAGCCAGGTTTGTCTGTGACGACCGGTCTCTATAGCCAGACTGTCCTCTCTGGGCAGCCAGGTTTGTCTGTGACGACCGGTCTCTATAGCCAGACTGTCCTCTCTGGACAGCCAGGTTTGTCTGTGATGACCGGTCTCTGTAGCCAGACTGTCCTCTCTGGGCAGCCAGGTTTGTCTGTGACGACCGGTCTCTATAGCCAGACTGTCCTCTCTGGGCAGCCAGGTTTGTCTGTGACGACCGGTCTCTATAGCCAGACTGTCCTCTCTGGGCAGCCAGGTTTGTCTGTGACGACCGGTCTCTACAGCCAGACTGTGCTCACTGAGTCTGTACCTAGTCAATGTTTTGCTCAGTTTTCTATCAGTCACAGTGGTCAGATAGTCTGCCACCATGTACTGTCTGTTTAGAGACAAATATCATTGATGTTTACTTTGATTTTTTGTGTTTTGTGGTGTCTTTCCAATAGGTGATATATATTTTTATTTTTGCTTTGTGATGATTTGGTTGGGCCAGATTTTCTGACTGCTGTCCTGAGGCTCTATGGGGTTGGTTTGGGTTGGTGAACTGAGCCTCAGAACCAGCTGGCTGAGGGGACTCTTCTCTGGTTTCATCTCTTGACATTGTAGAGCTGTGTGATGGAAGGTTTTGGGGTCACTTGTTTTTAGATGGTTGTAAAATTTGATGGCTCTTTTTTTTCTATTCTAATAAAGGAGAGGGGTATTGGCCCAATTCTGATCTACACGCGTTAATAGGAGTTTCTAATTGGAATTTCGATTTTAATTATCCTTTTAATGGCATAGATTGCTTTGTCTCTCAGCTCGTTCACAGCGATGTGAAAGCTACCTGTGTTGCTGATATTTAGTCCTAGATACGTGTCGTTTTTTGGTGTGTTCTAATAGGTCCAAATAGAATTTATATTTGTCATCCTGATTTCTGGAAGTATTTTGTGATATCTTATATTTCGTCTAGACAGTAACCGGTGTTGTTAACGTCAGTAGCCCAGGTCTGACGTAACCTGTGCCAGATTGAACATCTAGATGCTGCTGTAACTCCTCTCTAGTAGACAGGCAGCACCAGGTCTCTGTCTACGCAGAACCTCCTTAGTGGGAGAGCGTACCCTCCTTAGTGTGAGCACGTCAACACCAGTCACTGTCTACGAGCAGACCTCCTTAGTGGGAGACAAGCCGCACCAGGTCAATCTGCCTACAGCTAACCCTCCTTAGTAGGAGGACAGCAGCACCAGTCCTTCTGTCTACAGCAGACCCTCCTTAGTTGGGAGTACAGCAGAGCCAGGTCATCTGTCTACCAGCATACCCTCCTATAGTGGGAGCACAGCAGCACCAGGCATCGTCTACAGCAGACCCTCCTTAGTGGACAGCAGCACCAGGTCCACTTCTACAGCATGACAGCCCTCTATCCGGGAGACAGCACCCAGTCTCTGTCTACAGCAGACCCTCCTTATTGGAGACAGCGCACCAGGTGCCTCTATACAGCAGACCCTCCTTTAGGCGGGAGACAGCAGACCTCCTTAGCGGGAGACCATCGCACCACAGGTCATCTGTCGTACAGCACACCCTCCTTGTGGGAGTACAGCAGCACCACAGGTCATCTGTCTACAGCAGACCCTCCTTAGTGGGAAGACAGCAGCACCAGGTCATCTGTCTACAGCAAGGCCCTCCTTAGTGGGAACAGCAGACCCTCCTTAGTGGGAGACAGCAGACCCTCCTTATTGGAACACAGCAAAGCCGACCAGTGTCACTGTCTACAGCAGACCCTCCTTGTGGTAGACAGCAGACCCTCCTTAGTGGGGACAGTCAGCACCAGGTCCATCTGTCTACAGCAGACCCTCCTTTAGGGGCGGGCGACGCAGCTACCTAGTCCTTTCTACAGCAGTAAACCCTCCCTGCTTAGTGGGAGACAGGCAGCTACCCGTCATCTGTCTACAGCAGACCCTCCTTATGGGAGACAGCACCCTTCCTTACGCGGGAGACAGCAGCACCAAGTAATCTGCTACAGCAGACCCTCCCTTAGCGGGAGACAGCAGCACCAGTCATCTGGCATACCGCAGCCCCTCCTTAGTGGGAGACAGCACCCAGGTACATGCTGCATACAGCAGACCCTCCTTAGTGGGAGAACAGCAGCACCAGGTCATCTGCTACAGCAGATACCCTCCTTAGGAGACGAGCAGCACCAGTCATCTCATAACGCAGACCCTCCTCTCAGCGGAGAACGCACACCAGGTCATCTGTCTACAGCATACCCTCCTTAGTGGGAGACGAGCAGCACCAGGTCATCTGTCTATCAGCAGACACTCCTTAGTGGGAGACAGGCAGCCTCCTTAGCGGAGGACAGCAGCACCGGTAATCTGCATCAGCAGACCCTCCTTAACAGGGAGAACAGTCAGGCATCCAGGTCCATCTGCATACAGCCAACCCCCTTAGTTGGGAGACATCAGCATCCAGTCATCTGCATACAGCAGACCCTCCTTAGTGTAGACAGCAGCACCAGGTCATCTGCATACTAGCAGACCCTCCTTAGTGGGAGACAGCAGCACCAGGTCTCTGCATACAGCAGACCCTCCTTTACGGGATACAGCAGCACAGGTCATCTGTCTACAGCAGACCCTCCTTAGTGGGAGACAGCAGCACCAGGTCATCTGTCTACAGGGTCATACCTCCTTTATTGGGGGACAGCGAGCCCTCCTTAGCGGGCAGACTAAGCCAGCGACCAGTCTCTGCATACAAGCAGACCTCCTTAGTGGAGTGACGAGCACACCAGGTCATCTGCATACAGCAGACCCTCCTTAGCGGGAGACAGCAGCACCAGGTCAATCTGTCTACAGCAGACCCTCCTTAGTGGGAGACAGCATGCAACCAGGTCATCTGTCCTACAGCAGACCCTCCTTTAGTGGGAACGCAGCCCTCCTTAGCGGGAGACAGCGCACCAGGTTAATCTGTCATACAGCAGAGCCTCCTTCATCGGGGACAGCACACCAGGTCCATCTGCATACAGCAGACCCTCCTTAGTGAGCCACAAGCTATTCACCAGGTCATCATGCATACAGCGAACCCTCCTTAGTGGGGAGACAGCAGCACAGGTCATCTGCATACCAGCAGACCCTCCTTTAGTGGGAGACAGCTACACACCAGGTATCTTGCATACAGCAGACCCTCTTAGTGGGCGACAGCAGTCACAGGTCCATCTGCTACAGCAAGAACCCTCCTTGTGTGGAGACAGCAGCACCAGGTCATCTGTCTACCGAGCAGACCTCCTTAGCGGGAGACAGCCGACAGTCACGCATGGAAAATCCTAGTGACAACAACTATGCATACAGCAGACCCTCCTTAGTGGAGACAGCAGCACGCATCTCATTCTCTGATACAGCAGACCCTCCTTTAGTGGGAGTCAGCAGCACCAGGTCATCTGCATACAGCTGACCCCTCCTTAGTGGGAGACAGCAGCACCAGGTCATCTCATACTAGCAGACCCTCCTTAGTGGGAGACAGCACACCAGGGTTCATGCTGCATACAGACAGACCCTCCTTCGTGGGGAGACGAGCAGCACCAGGTCTCTGCATACATGCGACTCTCCTTAGTGGGAGACAGCGAACGCAGGTCATCTCATCTACAGCAGAACGCCTCCTTTAGTGGGAACAGTACAGCACCAGGTCCATCTGCATACTAGCAACCCTCCTGTGGGAGAACAGCAGTCACCCAGGTCATCTGCTACAGCAGACCCTCACTAGTGGGACAGCAGCACAGGGGGTTCATCTGCTACAGGCGACCCTACCTTAGTGGGAGACAGCAGCACCAGTCCATTCTGCATACAGCAGAGACCCTCCTTCTCATTCCGCCTACTCCAGTGGGAGACAGCACCGATTCCATCAAGCAACCCTTAGGGAGCACCGTCATCTCGCATACAGCAGTAACCCTCCTTAGTGGGAGACAGTCAGCACTCAGTACTCTGTCTACAGCAGACCTCCTTAGTGGGAGACAGCAGAACCCTCCTTAGCGGGAGACAGCAGCACCAGGTACATCTGCCATACAGCAGACCCTCTAGTGGGAGACAGCAGCACCAGTCTCTGCATACAGCGAGCCCTCCCTTAGTGTGGTAACAGCAGCCCAGGTCATCTGGGTCTAACAGCAGACTCCCCTTAGTGGAAGCAGCAGCACCAGTCCATCTGTCTACATCAGAACCTCCTTTCAGTGGAGACGCGAACCTCCTTGCGGGAGACAGCAGCACCAGGTAATCCCATACGGCAGACGCTTCCTCAGTGGGAGACAGCAGCACCATGTCATCTGTCTCCAGGCACCCTCCTTAGCGGAGACAGCAAGCACCAGGTCCATCTGCATACAGGCAGACCCTCCGTGTGTGAGAGGCAGCAGCACCAGTGTCATCTGCATACAGCAGACCCTCCTTAGTGGAGACAGAGCAAAGCTTCACACAGCCCTCTGCGCCTCTAGTGGCTAGCATATTCCACCGACAGCAACCCTCCTTAGTGGGAGACGCAGCACCAGGTCATCTGCATACAGGACCCTCCTTAGCGGGAGACAGCAGCCACAGGTCATCGCATACATGCAGACCCTCCTTAGTGCGGGAGACAGCAGCACCAGGTCATCTGCATACAGCAGACCGACTCCTTAGTGGGATAGAGCAACCAGCATCTGCACACAGTCCTTTGAACGACAGTCATCTGGGCATACAGCACCCTCCTTAGTGGGAGACAGCGCACCTAGTCCCCATCTGCGATACAGCATACCCTCCTTGAGCGTGAAGGGACCCTGGCAAGACCTACTGGCAACCCTCCTGGCCTTTTGCAGTCTGGGGGGAGGTAGAGCAAAAAAAAAAAAAAAGGATGTGGGTAGAGGGGGGGGGGCGGGGGAGGGGAGGGAGGGGAGCGGGGGGGGCAGGTAGGGGGGTGAGCTGGCGGGGGGGGGGGGGAGAGAGGGTGGTGGGGGGAGGTTTGGAGACGCAGCCCTCCTGTGGGAGACAGCAAACGTCATCGTATCACGGCCTCCACGGGGATAGCACCAGGTTCTGCTATACAGACAGACCCTCCTAGCGGAGACAGCAGCACCAGGTCATCTGTCATAAGCCGACCTCCTTAACTGGGAGACAGCAGCATCCCAGGATCATCTGCATACCAGACCATCTATGGCAGCAGACCATGCTCTGTAACCGCTCTTAGTGGGAGACAGCGCACCAGGTCATCTGCATACAGACAGACCTCCTTAGTGGGAGACAGGCAGCACCCGATGTCATCTGCATACAGCGAACCCTCCTTAGTGGAGTACAGCAGCACCAGGTCATCTTCATACAGCAGACCCTCCTTATGCCAGCGGAGAGACCCTCCTCAGCGGGAGACAGCAGCACCAGGTAATCTGCATATCGCAAGACCTCCCTTAGCGGGAGACAGCAGCACCAGTCATCTGCCCTAGCAGCCGACCCTCTCTTAGTGGAGACAGCAGCACAGCACGTCATCTGCATACCAGCAGACCCTCCTTAAGCGGGAGACAGCAGCACCATAGGTCACTGCATACGCAGACCCTCCTTAGTGGGAGACAGCAGCACCAGGTCTCTGCATACAGCCAGACCCTCCTTAGTGGAACAGCAGTACCGTCCTTTAGCGGAGACCAGCAGACCCTCCTTAGTGGGAGAACACAAAGAGACACCTCCTTAGTGGGAGACGCAGACCTCCTTAGTCGGAGACACAGCAGCCCTCCTTAGCGTGGAGACAGCAGACCTCCTTAGTGTGGAACATCAGAACCCTCCTTATGCGGGAGCATGCAGACCCTCCTGTAGTGTAGACTCAGCAGACCCTCCTAGTTGGAGACGCAGGACCCTCCTTAGTGGGAGACAGTGCCTCCTTAGGGGAGACCCTCCTAGTGGGAGACAGCGATACCCTCGCTTGAGCGTGAGACAGCAGCAACCAGGTCATCTGCATACCAGACACCTCCTTAGCGGAGACAGCAAACCCTCCTTAGGCGGAGACACAGCACCAGGTCATCTGCATCCAGACAGACCCTCCTTAGCGGAGACAGCAGACCCTCCTTCAGCGGGAGACAGCAGACACTCTTAGTGGAGACAGCAGAACCCTCCTTTAGTGGGAGACAGAGACCCCTCCTTATGCGGGACTACAGCAACCCTCCTAGTGGGAGACAGCAGACCACTCCCTTAGTGGGAGACAGCAACCCTCCTTAGTTGGGAGACAGCAGACCCTCCTATGGGCAGACCGCATAGCCCTCCTTAGTGGGAGACAGCAGAACCCTCCTTAAGTGGGAGACAGCAAGACCCTCCTTAGTGGGAGACGCACCTGACCTCCTTTGGCAGAACCTCCTTAGTGGGAGACAGCAGACCACTCCTTTGGCAGACTCACCTCTTACGGAGACACAGAACCCTCCTTGGCAGAGCCCCTCCTTAGCGTGAGACAGCAGGACCCTGCCTTTGGCAGACCCTCCCTTTGCACCCTCCTTTTGGCAGACCCTCCTTAGTGGCAGACCCTCCCTTAGTGGCAGACCCTCCTTAGTGGCAGATCCCTCCTAAGTGGCAGATAGACCCTCCTTAGTGGCAGACCCCTTCACCCTCTTAGTGGCACACCCTCGTCAGCCCTCCTTAGTGGCAGACCCTCCTTAGTGGTCAGACACCTCCTTAGTGGCAGAACCCTCCTTAGTGGCAGACCCCCTTAGTGGAGCCCTCCTTAATAAGACCCTCCTTAGTGGCAGACGCCCTCCTTAGTGGCAGACCCTCCTAAGTGGCAGACCCTCTTAGTGGCAGACCCTCCTTAGTGGCAGACCCTCCTTATGGGCAGACCCTCCTTAGTGGCAGACACAGGCACCCTCCTTAGTGAGACTGTGGCGAGACCCTCCATACACATGTTTAGGCAGATGTTAGTGCGTGTAGAGGAATGCTTCCTAGCTCCAACAGGGCAGTAATATCTAACAATACACAACAATACACACAAATCAACAACAACAAAAAGTTAAAGAATGGAATTAAGAATGAATGAATGAATGAATGAATGAAATGAATGAATTAACGAATGAATGAATGAAATTAATGAATTAACGAATAAATGAATGAATGAAATTAATGAAATTAATGAATGAAATTAATGAATTAACGAATGAATGAATGAAATTAATGAATTAACGAATAAATGAATGAATGAAATCAATGAATGAATGAATGAAATTAATGACTGAATGAATGAATGTTATTTTGGTGTCAAATCTCCAGTTGTCAACCCATCCCTTGTGGGATTAACAGACACATAAACAATCATTAGTGTAATTCTTCTTCTGTGGTTATCTGCAGTGCGCATCGCATAAAGAGTGAAAACATTTAAGGTAAAACTCAATACATAAAAGTAAAAACAAATGTTTTTAACCTTTTATTTAACTAGAATAAGTCAGTTAAGAACAAAATTCTTATTTACAATGACGGCCTAGGAACAGTGGGTTAACTGCCTTGTTCAGGGGCAGAATGACAGATCTTTATCTTGTCGGCTCGGGGATTCAATCCAGCAACCTTTCAGTTACTGTCCCAATGCTCTAACCACTAGGCTACCTACCGCCCCAGGAAGGTAAATAAGGTTATCCAAACAATAATTACATCCGTAGAGCAGTAAAATAATATACATACATCAACATGAGCTCCCGAGTGGTGCAGCGGACTCAGGCACTGCATCTCAGTGCTAGAGGAGTCACTACATACACCCTGGTTTGAATCCAGGCTGTATCACAACCGGCCGTGATTGGGAGTCCCATAGGGCGGCGCACAATTGGCCCAGTGCCATCCGGTTTTGGCCGGTGTAGGCCGTCATTGTAAATAAGAATTTGTTCTTAACTGACTTGCCTGGTTAAATAAAGGTTAAATAAAATATATACATACATACATACAGATAAATGAAACAGAAGGAATTTGAACCCAGTCTGGCACAAAGAGAAGATGAAAATGGTAGACAAGCATATACACAATCTATATACACACACCACTAACCACATAGAGGATAAATATTTGAATAATATTTGAATAATTTAATTATAGGTATCCCTTTTTCTTTTATTCCTGGCTTTATCTAAATATTCCACAAATAGAAAAACACATTGGACAAAAATAATCATTTCAGGTGTGCCTTCTGGAATAAGATCAAGTGTATATCGTGGTAGAAAGGGCAATAGAGGATAAAATGTGTTTAATTCTCTATTTCTTCGAGGTCCCAATAGTTACATATTATTTTCCTCTTCCATTTCACCACAGTACCGACCTGTTTCAATATCCCTGATCTTACTTGTGCACATAGCGATCTCTTGCTTTTAGGTAGGGAGGAGGTTAGAGGAACGGTAGTGTGTTGCTAGGACAACAACCAGGACAACAACCAGGTCAACAACCAGGTCAACAACCAGGACAACCAGGACAACAACCAGGTCAACACCATGACAGACAAACCAGGACACAACCAGGTCAACAACCAGGACAACAACCAGGACAACAACCAGGTCAACAACCAGGACTAACACAGGAAACACACGCAGGTCAAACAACGCCAGGACTAACACCAGGTCAACAACCAGGACAACAACCAGTCAAAAACCAGGAAAACAACCAGAACAACAACGCAGGACACAACGCAGGTCAACACCAGGCACACCAGGGTCAACAACCAGGTCAACAACCAGGACAACAACCAGTCACAACCAGGACAACAACCAGGTCCAACAACCAGGACAACAACCAGGTCAACAACCATGACACAACAGGTCAACAACCAGGTCAACAACCAGGTCAACAACCAGGTCAACAACCAGGACAACAACCAGGACAACAACCAGGTCAACAACCAGGACAACAACCAGGTCAACAACCAGGACAACAACCAGGTCAACAACCAGGTCAACAACCAGGTCAACAACCAGGACAACAACCAGGTCAACAACCAGGACAACAACCAGGTCAACAACCAGGACAACAACCAGGACAACAACCAGGACAACAACCAGGACAACAACCAGGACAACAACCAGGACAACAACCAGGTCAACAACCATGACAACAACCAGGACAACAACCAGGACAACAACCAGGGCAACAACCAGGTCAACAACCAGGACAACAACCAGGTCAACAACCAGGACAACCGGACACAACCAGGTCAACAACCTAGGACAAGACACCAGGTCAACAACCAGGACAACAACCAGGACAACAACCAGGACAACAACCAGGACAACAACCAGGACAACAACTAGGTCAACAACCAGGACAACCAGGACAACAACCAGGTCAACAACCCGACTAACACCAGTCAACACCCAGACAACAACCAGGACAACAACCAGGACAACAACCAGGACAACAACCAGGACAACAACCAGGACAATAACCAGGTCAACAACCAGGACAACAACCAGGACAACAACTAGGTCAACAACCAGGACAACAACCAGGACAACAACCAGGACAACAACCAGGACAACAACCAGGTCAACAACCAGGTCAACAACCAGGACAACAACCAGGTCAACAACCAGACAACCAACCAGACAACAACCAGTCAACAAGCCAGCGACAACAACCTGACAACACCGCAGGTCACCAACCAGGTCACACCAGGACACAACCAGGACAACACTCAGGACAACACCAGGTCAACACCAGGACAACAACCAGGTCAACAACCAGGTCAACAACCAGGACAACAACCAGGTCAACAACCAGGTCAACAACCAGGTCAACAACCAGGTCAACAACCAGGACAACAACCAGGTCACACAGCGTCAACCACCAGGACAACAACAGACAACAACCGGACAACAACCAGGTCACGAACCAGGACAACAACTCAGGTCACACCAGGTCAACAACCAGACAACACCAGGACAACAACCAGGACAACAACCAAGGTCACCAGCCAGGTCAACACCATGACAACAACAGGTCAACACCA
Source organism: Salvelinus namaycush (assembly GCF_016432855.1). NCBI lineage: Eukaryota > Metazoa > Chordata > Actinopteri > Salmoniformes > Salmonidae > Salvelinus > Salvelinus namaycush. The sequence continues at coordinate 6,384 of NW_024058388.1, read as the reverse complement.
GGAACAAAAACCATGACAACACCAGGTCAACACAGACAACAACCAGGGTCACACCATGTCAACAACCAGGACAACAACCAGGTCAACAACCAGGACAACAACCAGGTCAACAACCAGGACAACAACCAGGACAACAACCAGGACAACAACCAGGTCAACAACCAGGTCAACAACCAGGACAACAACCAGGACAACAACCAGGTCAACAACCAGGACAACAACCTCTCTCTCAATGTGACAAAGGAGCTGATCGTGGACTACAGGAAAAGGAAGGCTGAACACGCCCCCATTCTCATCGACGGGGCTGTAGTGGAGCGGGTCGGAGTTTTCAATGTTCCTTGGTGTCCACATCACCACAACTATCATGGTCCAAACACACCAAGGACGAGCCATGAAGAGGGCACGACAACCTTTTCCCACCTCAGGAGACTGAAAAGATTTGGCATGGGTCCCCAGATCCTCAATAAGTTCTAGAGCTGCACCATCGAGAGCATCCTGACCGGTTGCATCACCGCCTGGTATGGCAATTGCTCATCATCTTGACCGTAAGGCGCTACAGAGGGTAGTGCGTACGGCCCAGTACATCACTGGGGCCGAGCTTCCTCATAATAATATCTATGTCTCCCTTAATTTGGTTTTCGTACAGATGTTCACAGTCAGACTGTTGAAAAAGGTCAGACATTTCCCCGTCCCCAGGTCCCTTGAGAGATATATTCGCCATTGAAAAACTTGACTAGCTATTCTGGCAGTTTGGCCTATCCACAGTCTATTCCAAGTCCTCACCATTCACCGGGCCTTCCATCCTCACGCTTCCAGGTCCCCAGCCCATATTCCCAGTTATTGCAAGTAACGGTGCAAACGTGTAGTTACTCTGCTGGGGGCACGCTGTTTGGACATGTTTGTTTTTGAATCTCTTAAGCACCCCACACTCCTGCTGAATAGTCCGACAGGACCGCACACTCCTGTGAATGTCCAGACAAGGACCCCCACACTCCGTTGCTGTAATAGTACCAACAGACCCCACCCACACTCCTGCGAATAGATCAGAAACAGGACCCACACTCTGCTGAATAGTCCAGAACAGGACCCCCACCTCCTGCTGAATATCCAGAACAGGACCACACCACATCTGCTGAATAGTCCATAACAGGACCCACACTCCGGCTTGAATATCCCAGAACAGGACCCACACTCCTGCTGAATAGTCCAGAACAGGACCCACACTCCTGCTGATAGTCCAACAGGACCCACACTCCTGCTGAATAGTCCAAACAGTACCCACACTCCTGCTGAATAGTCGAACAGGACCCACACTCCTGCTATATCCAGACAGGCCCACAACTCCTGCTGAATAGTCCAGAACAGGACCACACTTCCTGCTGATAGTCCAGAACAGACCCACACTCCGGCTGAATAGTCCAGAACAGGACCCACACTCCTGCTGATAGTCCATAACCGACCGCAACACTCCTGCTGAATAGTCCAGAACAGGACACACGCATGTCTGATACAGTTTGAAGTACATAGCGTAACCAATGTCTTTAAATGTTTTGGTTTTTCCTGTAACTCCCCCAAGAGCTTTACTATCTGTGTTTTATGTTCATCAATAAACATACCCAAATATTTATAATTGCTAGTAAACTCAATAATGTCTTCTCCAAAACAAAACTGAAAAACACTTCCCTTAGTAGCTGTTTTTTTGTGTTTTAGTCTGGTTAATGATGAGTCTCCATCTTTTACACCAAGTCATTATCTGTGTTTTAGTCTGGTTGATCACGAGTCTCCATCTTTTACACCAACAGACTGGACATAACAACATGTTATGCAGGTCTTGTTCAGTTTCTGACATCATAATAACATCATCAGTATATAAAACTTCGCATTTCATCATCATATCTTACTCCAATATTTAACTGTTTCATCTATTTTGCAAAATCTTTTTTTGATTTTTTTAAACAAAGCAAACAAAGATAAGGCGATAAGGCATCTCCTTGTTTAACCCCCCTAGGGTGTGGGAAACCGCATCTGTAACGTTATTCATTACCACCGCACACGAAGTACTGTACTTGTAAGAGACTTGCGTGATAAAATGTCCCATCTTTAACAAACTGCTGTCTCCATATCCATATATATATATATATATATATATATATATATTATATATGTGTGTGTGTATAGGATGAAAGAGATGATGGACATGATGGGACATCATAGTGGATTGACTATATATATGTTCTGTAGAATAAATGGCTACAATATAATATGTTACGCAATAGTTGAATAGGATGGACTGGCTAGAATACAGTGAATACAGTTTAAACATATGTAAACATTATTAAGTGGCTAGTGTTCCATGTCTATGTCATAGGGCACACCTCTAAGGTGCAGGTTATGAGTATTCCTGGTGGTAGCCGGTTAGTAACGTCTCTAAGGTGCAGAGGTAGAGTACCTGGTGATAGCTGCTAGTGACAGTACTAATTTCAGGCAAGGTACTGGGTGGGGACGGATATGGATGCTATTTTCACAGTCCGATAGCTTGAGATAGAAGCTGTTTTTCAGTCTCTCGTCCCAGCTTTGATCCCTGTACTGAACCTCGCCTTCTGGATGATAGCGGGGTGAACAGGCAGTGGCTCGGGTGGTTGTTGTCCTTGATGATCTTTATGGCCTTCCTGTGACATCGGGTGCTGTAGATGTCCTGAAGGGCAGGCAGTGCTCCTGGTGATGCGTTGTGCAGACCACAGCGCCCTCTGGAGAGCCTTACGCTTGCGGACGGTGCAGTTGCCAAACCAGGCGGTGATACAGCCCGGCAGGATGCTCTCAATGGTGCATCTGTACAAGTTTGTGAGGGTCTTAGGGGCCAAGCCAAGTTTCTTCAGCCTCCTGAGGTTGAAGAGGCGCTGTTGCGCCGACTTCATCACACTGTCTGTGTGGGTGGACCATTTCAGATGTTCAGTGATGTGTACACCGAGGAACCTGAAGCTTTTCACCTTCTCCACTGCAGCCCCGTGCTCCCTCTGCTGTTTCCTGAAGTCCACGATCAGCTCCTTTGTTTTTGTTGACGTTGAGGGAGAAGTTGTTTTCCTGACTCCACCAGAGCCCTCACCTCCGACCTGTTACTGTCTCATCGTTAATATCTACAGATTGTAAATAAAATATAAATATTTTTTACTAAAAGTATTGTTATATTGTTGATTGACTCTGGTTTTTCCAAATCTCCCAAAAGTGCTATTTGGTTAATTCGAGATAAATGTTGTGATTTTTTTTCTGCCGTTCCTGAAACAAGCTACATAGATGGGATACCCAAAATAAATGATCTAATGATTCTGTCTCTTCGCAGCGAAATCTGCAGAGCTGAGATGGTTGTATACATAACATCATGTTAGTGGCAAGATTTGTGTATAATAATTTAACGTAAAAAAAACCACTCTTAAGTATTCTAATCAAGCGTTGTTTTGTGTATCAGTTCATAAATGATGTGGTCGACTTGTTTGTCAGTGAGGAGGGTGTATGTGGTGGTCTGTTTGTAGTAATTTGGTAAAAATCCAATCTGCCTTTCTGCTCATGATGTTGTATTCTTCAAGGAAATGACGTAGTCGTCTATTTATAATACTACACAGAATTTTCCCCCCAAAAGTTTGCTGTTTAACGCAAATTCCTCTGTAATTATTTGGGCCAAATATCGGGGGAAAATACCTGCATTGAGGATAATGTTGAAGAGTTTGAGTATAGCCGATTTATTGTTGTCTGTATATTTGATCATTGATTTAAAATACATAAAGCGGCGGACAGGAATTTTTGGGTGTGTAGAATAACGTAGTTAATAATTCTTCTTCTGTAATTGGGGTTATCCACAGGAATCTGATAGGGATTTGTTTCCCGGTAGGTGTTTGTCCCCATGACTGTTAATAGTGCCTAGTTTTTCTGGTGTTCTAGCAGTCAGGTCTCCACAGACCAGTACGTTACCTTGGGCCTGACAGTGACTCATTTCCCCCTCTAGAATGGAGAAACTCTTCATTAAAGTAGGGGACTGTAAACATGTAAGGCACAGAGGAAGAGCTTTTAATCGGTTGAAAGAGCCTCCTTGTTGATTTTTAACCAGATAAAGTACTCTCCTGTTTTGAGTCTCTGCACTCTCTCTCTCTCTCTCTCTCTTTAATTCTCTCTCTCTTTAATTCTCTCTCTCTCTCTCTCTCTCTATTTAATTCTCTCTCACTCTTTAATTCTCTCTCTCTTTAATTCTCTCTCTCTCTCTCTCTCTCTCTCTCTCAGTGAGTGGGGGCTGGTCTTCGTGGACTGAGTGGTTGGAGTGTAACGCCCAGTGTGGGCGGGGCTGGCAGAGACGGACACGCAGCTGCACCAATCCCGCTCCTCTAAACGGGGGAGCCTTCTGCGAGGGCCCGCCTACTCAGAGAATTACATGCACCACTATATGTTCAGGTAAAAATTATTGACAGGTGGTCTTGTTAAAAACACAGGTTGACCTATATTGTCATGAGTCTTGTCCTGGAGGCAGAACTGAGCGATTTCCCCTTAGATAGGTCAGCTGCAATGTCAATATTGTCTATATTGTATTCCTGAAAACAAAAATTATATTATTGATTTTAATTCAAGGTTAAGGTCAGATTTGTACCTACTGCTAGTTAGCCAGCTTGTTAGTTAGTTAGTTAGTTAATTTTGACCCCTTGCCCTCTAACCCCTCACCTCTGACCCCTGACCCCTGTAGTGGACGGAGGCTGGACAGAGTGGGCCAAGTGGTCAGTGTGCGGGACAGAATGTACCCATTGGACAAGCAGGGAGTGTCAGGCCCCCCCGCCCCGAAACGGAGGACTCCACTGTAGTGGGAGCATGATGGAGAGCAAGAACTGCACCGGCGGACTCTGTACACGCATGCGTCAGAACGAGGGCGGTAGGGGGGAGGGGAGAGAGAGAGAAAGAAAGAGAGGGGGGTGGAGAGAGAAGAGAGGCGAGAGAGAGAGAGAGAGAGAGAGAGAGGGGGAGATGGAAGAATGAATGTGAAGGACCAAGAGACCAGGGCTGTATTCATTAGGAACAAAATAAAGTGGACTGAAACAAGGAGGGGGTGCCTTCATCAGCATCTAGTTTTAAGTGTTGTGTACTAAATCACATCACCGTCGTGCTGTTAGGAGAAATCAGGACGATGCAGAAGCAGAAAGATATTCTGAAGTCTAGCGTCTAACACACACACACAGACAGACAGAGGCAGAGAGAGAGTTGGGAAGAGAGAGAGTTGGGAAGAGAGAGAGTTGGGAAGAGAGAGAGTTGGGAAGAGAGAGAGGGGGAGAGAGAGTTGGGAAGACAAGTCTACCGTAGACAGATGTTCAGCGGTTTAGTTTGGGTTCACAAGAAGAAAAGACAAGTGATCCAAATGTTAAACGCACAGATGGAGGGTGAAGGGAGGGCGGGCTGGTGTGTGTTTGTGTGTGTGTGTGTGTTGTGTGTGTGGTTGTGTGTGTGTTGTGTTGTGTGTGGTGTGTGTTGTGTGTGTGTGTGCGTGTGTGTGTGTGTGTACGAGAGGAGTGTGAAGCGAAAGGAGGGCACAGAGTCGGAAGCAAGGAGTGCAACAACAGACAGAGAAGCGTAATGAACAGAGGGAGTAGTGGGGGAGAGGAGAGAGGGATGAGGAGGGAGGGAGGGATGAGGAGGACGAGTCAGATTCACCCTGACACACAATGTGCAACGCCTGATGATCTGGGTGGAATCCAGCTGACCACACACACACCACACACACACACACACACACACACACACACACACACACACACCAAGTACACACAGGCAGTGAGCTACACGCAGGGACAGAGAGACACACATACATGCATCACACACACACTGAGATACACTGTACATGCTAACCCACACTGAGATATACTGTACATGCTAACCCACACTGAGATATACTGTACATGCTAACCCACACTGAGACATACTGTACATGCTAACCCACACTGAGATATACTGTACATGCTAACCCACACTGAGACATACTGTACATGCTAACCCACACTGAGATATACTGTACATGCTAACCCACACTGAGATATACTGTACATGCTAACCCACACTGAGACATACTGTACATGCTAACCCACACTGAGATATATGTACATGCTAACCAACTGAGCATACTGTACATGCTACCCACACTGAGACATACTGTACATGTCTAACCACACTGGAGATATACGGTACATGCTAACCCAACACTGAACATAACGGGGGAGGATGACGAGAGGAGGGGGGGGGAAGGGCACGCGAGAGCGGACAAGGTGTGTGGGAAGAGGGAGGGGAGGGAGAGGAGGAGAAAGAGAATGCGGGGGCCTAGCTGGGACGAGATTCCGGAAAGGAGGGGGATGAGAGGAAGGG
>NW_024058387.1:0-56703 GCF_016432855.1 Salvelinus namaycush | reverse complement strand
TAATAAACTAGAAAGTGTTCCTGATATATCTAATAAACTAGAAGTGTTCCTGATATATCTAATAAACTAGAAGTGTTCCTGATATATCTAATAAACTAGAAGTGTTCCTGATATATCTAATAAACTAGAAGTGTCCCTGATATATCTAATAAACTAGAAGTGTTCCTGATATATCTAATAAACTAGAAGTGTTCCTGATATATCTAATAAACTAGAAGTGTTCCTGATATATCTAATAAACTAAGTGTCCCTGATATCTAATAAACTAGAAGTGTCCCCTGATATATCTAATGAACTAGAAGTGTTCCTGATAATCTAAAAACTAGAAGTGTTCCTGATATATCTAATAAACTAGAAGTGTTCCTGATATATCTAATAAACTAGAAGTGTTCCTGATATATCTAATAAACTAGAAGTGTCCCTGATATATCTAATAAACTAGAAGTGTTCCTGATATATCTAATGAACTAGAAGTGTTCCTGATATATCTAATGAACTAGAAGTGTCCCTGATATATCTAATAAACTAGAAGTGTTCCTGATATATCTAATAAACTAGAAGTGTTCCTGATATATCTAATAAACTAGAAGTGTTCCTGATATATCTAATAAACTAGAAGTGTTCCTGATATATCTAATAAACTAGAAGTGTCCCTGATATACAGTATCTAATAAACTAGAAGTGTTCCTGATATATCTAATAAACTAGAAGTGTTCCTGATATACAGTATCTAATAAACTAGAAGTGTTCCTGATATATCTAATAAACTAGAAGTGTCCCTGATATATCTAATGACAGATCTTGATTGTTTACAGACATGTCCTGCAGTCACATGACCTAGTGGTCACATGACCTAGTGGCCACATGGGTGGAATGTTACTAATATGTTTCATCATTTCATAATTAATAAACGTTATTTCAAAAAAAGAAGCTGAAAATCCGGTCTTTTCTACGTCAAACGGTTTTTGTTATATTTCAGTCGTCTGTGATGTATATAAAGTGTAATATTGGGATGGAAACTCAAAATGTAATACATTTCAACTCTATATCTGACATGGTACAGGTGTCTTCTTTATTTTAAACCCAGAACCATGTGTGTGAGGTGTAGACTTTAGTTTCAAAGTAGATTTGTTTAAAACTACCAACACTCTGTGTGACCCTGATTTAGCCCAATGCAGTAAAGGGTTAAACCAGATTAAACAGCTTTATGTCCTCTAGATACTTCATAGCGTTGTCCTGTGTCCCAGTCCCCAAGTCGATAGGAATTTAGTGGTTTTTATCTCAGAAAGAGGTGTGTGTGTGTGTGTGTGTTTACCTCAGAAAGAGGGTGAATCTGTATAAAAATATGTGTTTTATGGTCCAAGAAGAGAAAGCCAGCAATAAACAGGATATATGAATGTCATGAATTATATAAATGACATAAAACTGTCAGGCCGGATTTCACTGGAGAGAGAGAGGATGGCAAACGGACAGGGGTAATGTCTTCATGAAGAAGAACAATGCTTTCTAACCTCTGTGTGTGTGTGTGTCTCTGTGTGTGTGTGTGTGTGTGACACATCTCCTCCTATAGACAGCTCTGAGGCCCACACATCTCATATAGACAGCTCTGAGACCCACACATCTCCTATAGACAGCTCTGAGACCCACACATCTCCTATAGACAGCTCTGAGACCCACACATCTCCTATAGACAGCTCTGAGACCCACACATCTCATATAGACAGCTCTGAGACCCACACATCTCCTATAGACAGCTCTGAGACCCACACATCTCATATAGACAGCTCTGAGACCCACACATCTCCTCCTATAGACAGCTCTGAGACCCACACATCTCCTATAGACAGCTCTGAGACCAACACATCTCCTATAGACAGCTCTGAGACCCACACATCTCCTATAGACAGCTCTGAGACCCACACATCTCATATAGACAGCTCTGAGACCCACACATCTCCTCCTATAGACAGCTCTGAGACCCACACATCTCCTCCTATAGACAGCTCTGAGACCCACACATCTCCTCCTATAGACAGCTCTGAGACCCACACATCTCCTCCTATAGACAGCTCTGAGACCCACACATCTCCTATAGACAGCTCTGAGACCAACACATCTCCTATAGACAGCTCTGAGACCCACACATCTCCTATAGACAGCTCTGAGACCCACACATCTCATATAGACAGCTCTGAGACCCACACATCTCCTCCTATAGACAGCTCTGAGACCCACACATCTCCTCCTATAGACAGCTCTGAGACCCACACATCTCCTCCTATAGACAGCTCTGAGACCCACACATCTCCTCCTATAGACAGCTCTGAGACCCACACATCTCCTATTGACAGCTCTGAGACCCACACATCTCATATAGACAGCTCTGAGACCCACACATCTCCTATAGACAGCTCTGAGACCCACACATCTCATATAGACAGCTCTGAGACCCACACATCTCCTCCTATAGACAGCTCTGAGACCCACACATCTCCTCCTATAGACAGCTCTGAGACCCACACATCTCCTCCTATAGACAGCTCTGAGACCCACACATCTCCTCCTATAGACAGCTCTGAGACCCACACATCTCCTATAGACAGCTCTGAGACCCACACATCTCATATAGACAGCTCTGAGACCCACACATCTCCTATAGACAGCTCTGAGACCCACACATCTCCTCATATAGACAGCTCTGAGACCCACACATCTCATATAGACAGCTCTGAGACCCACACATCTCCTCATATAGACAGCTCTGAGACCCACACATCTCCTATAGACAGCTCTGAGACCCACACATCTCCTATAGACAGCTCTGATACCCACACATCTCCTATAGACAGCTCTGAGACCCACACATCTCCTCATATAGACAGTTCTGAGACCCACAAATCTCCTCATATAGACAGCTCTGAGACCCACACATCTCCTCCTATAGACAGCTCTGAGACCCACACATCTCCTATAGACAGCTCTGAGACCCACACATCTCCTCATATAGACAGCTCTGAGACCCACACATCTCCTATAGACAGCTCTGAGACCCACACATCTCCTATAGACAGCTCTGAGACCCACACATCTCATATAGACAGCTCTGAGACCCACACATCTCCTATAGACAGCTCTGAGACCCACACATCTCCTCATATAGACAGCTCTGAGACCCACACATCTCCTATAGACAGCTCTGAGACCCACACATCTCCTATAGACAGCTCTGAGACCCACACATCTCCTATAGACAGCTCTGAGACCCACACATCTCATATAGACAGCTCTGAGACCCACACATCTCATATAGACAGCTCTGAGACCCACACATCTCATATAGCCAGCTCTGAGACCCACACATCTCCTATAGACAGCTCTGAGACCCACACATCTCCTCATATAGACAGCTCTGAGACCCACACATCTCCTCATATAGACATCTCTGAGACCCACACATCTCATATAGACAGCTCTGAGACCCACACATCTCATATAGACAGCTCTGAGACCCACACATCTCCTATAGACAGCTCTGAGACCCACACATCTCCTCATATAGACAGCTCTGAGACCCACACATCTCCTCATATAGACAGCTCTGAGACCCACACATCTCATATAGACAGCTCTGAGACCCACACATCTCCTCATATAGACAGCTCTGAGACACACACATCTCCTATAGACAGCTCTGAGGCCCACACATCTCCTATAGACAGCTCTGAGACCCACACATCTCCTATAGACAGCTCTGAGACCCACCCATCTCCTATAGACAGCTCTGAGACCCACACATCTCATATAGACAGCTCTGAGACCCACACATCTCCTCCTATAGACAGCTCTGAGACCCACATATCTCCTATAGACAGCTCTGAGACCCAGACATCTCCTATAGACAGCTCTGAGACCCACACGTCTCATATAGACAGCTCTGAGACCCACACATCTCCTCCTATAGACAGCTCTGAGACCCACACATCTCATATAGACAGCTCTGAGACCCACACATCTCCTCATATAGACAGCTCTGAGACCCACACATCTCCTCATATAGACAGCTCTGAGACCCACACATCTCATATAGACAGCTCTGAGACCCACACATCTCATATAGACAGCTCTGAGACCCACACATCTCCTCATATAGACAGCTCTGAGACCCACACATCTCATATAGACAGCTCTGAGACCCACACATCTCCTCATATAGACAGCTCTGAGACCCACACATCTCCTCATATAGACAGCTCTGAGACCCACACATCTCCTCATATAGACAGCTCTGAGACCCACACATCTCCTATAGACAGCTCTGAGACCCACACATCTCCTCATATAGACAGCTCTGAGACCCACACATCTCCTCATATAGACAGCTCTGAGACCCACACATCTCCTATAGACAGCTCTGAGACCCACACATCTCATATAGACAGCTCTGAGACCCACACATCTTCTCATATAGACAGCTCTGAGACCCACACATCTCATATAGTCAGCTCTGAGACCCACAGAGAGCTCTGTCACTAACCCTGCACTGAGCTCTTTATTCATGTGTTTACGAAAAGATCAAAGTCCAGACTTCAAAAGGGTTGTAATGTCAAGGTAAAATACTTTTTTCAAATTTTGAGGACACCTCAGATTCCCAACTGGAGCATTGTGATAGTCACTTGATCTGTACTCTACTATGTTCTACTATTATTATCAGAACTACTGTAACTACTCACAGATCGGGTCCCTTCAGCTATATATAAATAATAAAAAGAGAGAGAAGAGAGAGAGAAGAGAGAGAGAGAGACAGAGAGAGAGAGACAGAGAGAGAGAGACAGGGCGAGAGAGACAGAGAGACAGAGAGAGACAGAGAGAGAGAGAGAGAGAGAGAGAGAGAGAGAGAGAGAGAGACAGGGAGAGAGAGAGAGAGAGAGAGAGAGAGACATTTGGGGACATTTGTGTGGGTCTCAGAGCTTCAGCTTCCCATACTGTGTGAGTGGTGTGGTGTGAGTGGTGTGGTGTGGTGTGTGTGGTGTGGTGTGAGTGGTGTGTATGTGTGGTGTGTATGTGTGGTGTGTATGTGTGGTGTGAGTGGTGTGAGTGGTGTGGTGTGTGTGGTGTGTGTGTGGTGTGGTGTGTGTGGTGTGGTGGGTGTGGTGTGGTGTGTGTGGTGTGGTGTGAGTGGTGTGTATGTGTGGTGTGTATGTGTGGTGTGGTGTGTGTGGTGTGGTGTATGTGGTGTATGTGGTGTGGTGTGTGTGGTGTGGTGTGTGTGGTGTGGTGTGTGTGGTGTGGTGTATGTGTGGTGTGGTGTGTGTGGTGTGAATGTGTGGTGTGTATGTGTGGTGTGTATGTGTGGTGTGTATGTGTGGTGTGGTGTGGTGTGTATGTGTGGTGTGGTGTGTATGTGTGGTGTGGTGTGTATGTGTGGTGTGGTGTGTGTGGTGTGTATGTGTGGTGTGTGGTGTGGTGTGGTGTGTGTGTGGTGTGTGTGGTGTGGTGTGGTGTGTATGTGTTCCATACCAGAGCAGTGTGGTAACGAGCCGCTCCACTGTCCATCCAGCTGACAGGTGCGTGTTGTGTTACCGATCACCGTCCTCTGTCCAATACAGCTGAACCGAATCACCGAACCCACCGTCCGACGGTCACCGGAGATCTGGGCGTACGGGGGCATGCTGGGACGGTTGCACAACACCACTAACCAACCACAGGAGAGGAGAGAGACAAATGGACCAATCAGAAGATAACATAGAAAGAACCTGACCAATTTTACTGGAGATATAGCTACAGTATTAACCTGTTCTTCCAGAACCAGTCTAGTAAATATACCTAGTTTACCTGTTCTTCCAGAACAAGTCTAGTAAATATACCTGGTTTACCTGTTCTTCCAGAACAAGTCTAGTAAATATACCTGGTTTACCTGTTCTTCCAGAACAAGTCTAGTAAATATACCTGGTTTACCTGTTCTTCCAGAACCAGTCTAGTACATATACCTGGTTTACCTGTTCTTCCAGAACAAGTCTAGTAAATATACCTAGTTTACCTGTTCTTCCAGAACCAGTCTAGTACATATACCTGGTTTACCTGTTCTTCCAGAACCAGTCTAGTACATATACCTGGTTTACCTGTTCTTCCAGAACCAGTCTAGTACACATACCTGGTTTACCTGTTCTTCCAGAACCAGTCTAGTACATATACCTGGTTTACCTGTTCTTCCAGAACCAGTCTAGTAAATATACCTGGTTTACCTGTTCTTCCAGAACCAGTCTAGTAAATATACCTGGTTTACCTGTTCTTCCAGAACCAGTCTAGTACATATACCTGGTTTACCTGTTCTTCCAGAACCAGTCTAGTACATATACCTGGTTTACCTGTTCTTCCAGAACCAGTCTAGTACATATACCTGGTTTACCTGTTCTTCCAGAACCAGTCTAGTAAATATACCTGGTTTACCTGTTCTTCCAGAACCAGTCTAGTACATATACCTGGTTTACCTGTTCTTCCAGAACCAGTCTAGTACATATACCTGGTTTACCTGTTCTTCCAGAACCAGTCTAGTAAATATACCTGGTTTACCTGTTCTTCCAGAACCAGTCTAGTACATATACCTGGTTTACCTGTTCTTCCAGAACCAGTCTAGTAAATATACCTGGTTTACCTGTTCTTCCAGAACCAGTCTAGTAAATATACCTGGTTTACCTGTTCTTCCAGAACAAGTCTAGTAAATATACCTGGTTTACCTGTTCTTCCAGAACCAGTCTAGTACATATACCTGGTTTACCTGTTCTTCCAGAACCAGTCTAGTACATATACCTGGTTTACCTGTTCTTCCAGAACCAGTCTAGTAAATATACCTGGTTTACCTGTTCTTCCAGAACCAGTCTAGTACATATACCTGGTTTACCTGTTCTTCCTGAACCAGTCTAGTACATATACCTGGTTTACCTGTTCTTCCAGAACCAGTCTAGTAAATATACCTGGTTTACCTGTTCTTCCAGAACCAGTCTAGTACATATACCTGGTTTACCTGTTCTTCCTGAACCAGTCTAGTACATATACCTGGTTTACCTGTTCTTCCAGAACCAGTCTAGTAAATATACCTGGTTTACCTGTTCTTCCAGAACCAGTCTAGTAAATATACCTGGTTTACCTGTTCTTCCAGAACCAGTCTAGTAAATATACCTGGTTTACCTGTTCTTCCAGAACCAGTCTAGTAAATATACCTGATTTACCTGTTCTTCCAGGTATAATCAATGTAATTGCAGTAACCATCTTCCTATTGTTCCTTCTGGGAAAGAACATCAAACAGTGTCTGTGTCTGTGTGCAGCCTTTACAGGAGCACTGGGGAGGTGTGTGTGTTAAAATCACATGGTGTGTGTGTGTGTGTGTTAAAATCCCATGGTGTGTGTGTGTGTTAAAATCCCATGGTGTGTGTGTGTGTTAAAATCCCATGGTGTGTGTGTGTGTTAAAATCCCACGGTGTGTGTGTGTGTTAAAATCCCACGGTGTGTGTGTGTGTTAAAATCCCACGGTGTGTGTGTGTGTTAAAATCCCATGGTGTGTGTGTGTGTTAAAATCCCACGGTGTGTGTGTGTGTTAAAATCCCATGGTGTGTGTGTGTGTTAAAATCCCATGGTGTGTGTGTGTGTTAAAATCCCATGGTGTGTGTGTGTGTTAAAATCCCACGGTGTGTGTGTGTGTTAAAATCCCACGGTGTGTGTGTGTGTTAAAATCCCATGGTGTGTGTGTGTGTTAAAATCCCACGGTGTGTGTGTCTGGTACTCACACAGACACTTGGGCAGTGATCGGTCCCAGGTGCCGTCTCCCTGGCAGGACAGAGTGCTGGTTCCCAGTAGGTAGTAACCAGGGTTACAGCGGTAGGACACGGCGGTCTGGAAGCTGTAACGACCAGGGCCTTCAGACAACACCTGTCTGACGCTGTCCTCTACATGACCTGGCTCTGTACAGTTCACAACTAGAGGACGGAGGACGGAAGAGTGGAGGGGGCAAATATTTGGAACATTAAGAAGAGCTGATGTGTGTGTATACAAGCAGGAACACACACACACACACACACACACACACACACACACACACACACACACACACACACACACACACACACACACACACACACACACACACACACACATACTTGAACATAGAGTACATACAGACACATTTCCATATCTCGAACAGTGAATATAGGGCATAACATACAGTTATGGAGCAAGTGCATCTGTTTTCAAGTGTGATTTCTGTGTGTTACCAACACTTCCTCTACCCACACATTCTTCCCCCTAACCAGTCACACATTCTTCCCCCTAACCAGTCACACATTCTTCCCCTAAATCACCCACCCATTCTACCCCCAAACCACCCACACATTCTTCCCCCTAACCACACATTCTTCCCCCTAACCACCCACCCATTCTTCCCCCTAACCACCCACCCATTCTTCCCCCTAACCACCCACCCATTCTACCCCCAAACCACCCACCCATTCTTCCCCCTAACCACCCACACATTCTTCCCACAAACCACCCACCCATTCTTCCCCTAAATCACCCACCCATTCTACCCCCAAACCACCCACACATTCTTCCCCCTAACCACCCACCCATTCTTCCCCCTAACCACCCACCCATTCTTCCCCCTAACCACCCACCCATTCTTCCCCCTAACCACCCACCCATTCTACCCCCTAACCACCCACCCATTCTTCCCCCAAACCACCCACCCATTCTTCCCCCAAACCACCCACACATTCTTCCCCCTAACCACCCACACATTCTTCCCCCAAATCACCCACCCATTTTTCCCCCTAACCACCCACACATTCTTCCCCCTAACCACCCACCCATTCTTCCCCCTAACCACCCACCCATTCTTCCCCCAAACCACCCACACATTCTTCCCCCTAACCACCCACCCATTCTTCCCCCTAACCACCCACCCATTCTTCCCCCTAACCACCCACCCATTCTTCCCACTAACCACCCACCCACGTCCACTCATCCATCCACCCACCCATTCTACCCCCAAACCACCCACACATTCTTCCCCTAAATCACCCACCCATTCTTCCCCCTAACCACCCACCCACGTCCACTCATCCATGCACCCACCCATTCTTCCCCCTAACCACCCACCCATTCTTCCCCCTAACCACCCACCCATTCTTCCCCCTAACCACCCACCCATTCTTCCCCCTAACCACCCACCCACATCCACTCATCCATCCATCCAGATTAACTATCAAACACAGGAAACAAACAGTGTGTTCATTAGAAGGCTGCTACCTGCTGGCCCCTGTAGCGCTGGGAGACGGTGATGGAGAGAAGGAGGAAGGGAAGGAGGGAGAGAGTAATGGATGGAGGGAACACAGGGCTGCTTGGAATGACAGACACCGGGAGGGATGCAGGGAGGAGGGAGGGGGAGGATAGACAGAGAGAAGGCAGAGAGACAGAGGCAGAGGTAGCACGATAGAGACAGACAGAGGTAGAGACAGAGGCAGAGGTAGCACGATAGAGACAGACAGAGGTAGAGACAGAGGTAGAGACAGACCGAGGTAGAGACAGACAGCGGTAGAGACAGACAGAGGTAGAGACAGACAGAGGTAGAGACAGAGGTAGAGGCAGAGGTAGAGGCAGAGGTAGAGGCAGAGGTAGAGACAGACAAAGGTAGAGACAGACAAAGGTAGAGACAGACAGAGGTAGAGGCAGACAGAGGTAGAGACAGAGGTAGAGACAGAGGTAGAGACAGAGGTAGAGGCAGAGGTAGAGACAGAGGTAGAGACAGACAGAGGTAGAGACAGACAGAGGTAGAGGCAGACAGAGGTAGAGACAGACAGAGGTAGACACAGAGGTAGACAGAGGTAGAGGCAGAGACTACAGGAAAAGGAGGACCGAGCACGTCCCCATTCTCATCGACGGGGCTGTAGTGGAGCAGGTTGAGAGCTTCAAGTTCCTTGGTGTCCACATCACCAACAAACTAACATGGTCCAAGCACACAAAGACAGTTGTGAAGAGGGCACGACAAAACCTTTTCCCCCTCAGGAGACTGAAATATTTTGGCATGGGTCCTGAGATCCTCAAAAGCTTCTACAGCTGCACCATCGAGAGCATTCTGACCGGTTGCATCACTGCCTGGTATGGCAACTGCTCGGCCTCCGACCGCAAGGCACTTCAGAGGGTAGTGCGAACGGCCCAGTACATCACTGGGGCTAAGCTTCCTGCCATCCAGAACCTCTACACCAGGCGATGTCAGAGGAAGGCCCTAAAAATTGTCAAAGACCCCAGCCACCCCAGTCATAGACTGTTCTCTCTACTACCGCATGGCAAGCGGTACCGGAGCGCCAAGTCTAGGACAAAAAGGCTTCTCAACAGTTTTTACCCCCAAGCCATAACAGTTAATCAAATGGCTACCCGGACTATTTGCATTGTGTGCCCCCAACCCCTCTTTACGCTGCTGCTACTCTCTGTTTATCATATATGCATAGTCAAATTCATGTACATACTACCTCAATTGGGCCGACCAACCAGTGCTCCCTCACATTGGCTAACTGGGCTATCTGCATTGTGTCCCGCCACCCACCAACCCCTCTTTTACACTACTGCTACTCTCTGTTCATCATATACGCATAGTCACTTTAACCATAGGTAGAAGCAGGGACAGAGACAGAGGGAGACAGAAGAAGACAGACAGAGATGGAGAGAGAAAGACTGAGGGAGAAGCCTTGATGGTACTTGCCCAGAGTTTGACAAACATTTGAATTCATAACAGATGTTATAAATAAACTTGTTGCCACACACACAGAGCTAAGGAGGGGACAGGAGACAGGAAAAGAGGATGTAGGATTGGACATAAACAACTACAATATTTTATTTCTCTGAACATATATATATTTTTTTAAAACATCACTAAATTCACGGAGAATATATACAGTAGGATGAAGAAACAATACTCCAAGCTGCAGCTCGATACTACAGACAGAACTGATACGACATACTGATTGTTAGGGTGGGGTGTGGGAGGTCCATAGTTGTCTTTTGACCATTTCTTTCCATTACTCTTGTCTCACTCAAAGTTTATAAATGAAAATTTGCCAATTTGGGTGCAATCAATTAACATACTTTCTAAGATATCAAATCAAATTTCAAAAAAAATTGTTGCAGGTATGCTAACCTTATCTATTTCTAATTACAGAAAGGATTTCAGTCTCCCTCTCCCTCTCTCTCTCTCTCTCTCTCTCTCTCTCTCTCTCTCTCTCTCTCTCTCAGCCTTTAAAAGCTCCTTCACTTCCACTAGCAACCCGGCCAAACCTGCTTCATCATCCTCAACACTAAATCATCCACAAATAGCTGGTATAATATACTAATAATATATTCCTTTATGAATAATGCTGACCTTTAGAGCACACAATTTACAACCTGAGGGGGTAATCATCATTTATACACTCTATACGTATCACTGTTTAGCATAATATAGCATAAGGGTTCCGATTAGGCTTCACATTGACTACATATTGTCTTGGGGGTATCCTAGCTGGAGCAACATTGATATTGTCTTTGTTTTATGGGGGTCTCCTGAGCACACATTTACAAAGACAGAAAAGCAAAACAGGAAAGAGAGAGAGAGAGAGAGAGAGAGAAGCATCTCTCCACAACATTGCCCACCTAATGTGCTTAGTAGTTGACACAAAGAGAGAGAAAACAATAGTTGAACAGTTTTGTATAAATGTGTTTCTTCCAAAATTAAGAAGAAGCAAGGGAACAATTTAGAGAGAGAGATTTAATCTTTTAGGCTGGTTTAGTCTAAAGAAACACTCTGCTTTAACAGAGGGAAGTTTTTGGTTTTACCAATTTATTACCACCGGGGCCTGCCAGAGTAAGTGCTAAACTGCTTACTGACTGTACACTGTAACGTTACTGCATGATTGTAGTGGGTTTACTAACGTGTTATTTCTAATAGCTACAGTGGAAGTTTACGTACACCTTAGGCAAATACATTTAAACTCCATTTTTCACAATTCCGGACATTTAATCCTAGTAATAATTCCCTGTCTTATGTCAGTTAGGATCACCACCTCATTTTAAGAATGTGAAATGTCAGAATAATAGTAGAGAGAAAGATTTATTTCAGCTTTTCTTTCTTTCATCGCAATCCCTGGGGATCAGAAGTTTACATACACTCAATTAGTATTTGGTAGCATTGCCTTTATATTGTTTAACTTGGGTCAAACGTTTCAGGTAGCCTTTCACAAGCTTCCCACAATAAGTTGGGTGAATTTTGGCCCATTCCTCCTGACAGAGCTGGTGTAACTGAGTCAGGTATGTAGGCCTCCTTGCTCGCACAGACTTTTTCAGTTTTGCCCACAAATGTTCTATAGGATTGAGGTCAGGGATTTGTGATGGCCACTCCAATACCATGACTTTGTTGTCCTTAAGCCATTTTGCAACAACTTTGGAAGTATGCTTGGGGTCATTGTCCATTTGGAAGACCCATTTGCGACCAAGCTTTAACTTCCTGACTGATGTCTTGAGATGTTGCTTCAATATATCCACATAATTTTCCAGCCTCATGATGCAATCTATTTTATGAAGTGCACCAGTCCCTCCTGCAGCAAAGAACCCCCACAACATGATATTGCCACCCCCGTGTTTCGTGGTTGGGATGGTGTTCTTCGGCTTGCAAGCCTCCCCCTTTTTCCTCCAAACATAATGATGGTCATTATGGCCAAAAAGTAAAATGTTGTTTCATCAGACCAGAGGACATTTCCCCCGAAATGTACGATCTTTGTACCATGTACAGTTGCAAACTGTAGTCTGGCTTTTTTATGGCGGTTTTGTAGCAGTGGCTTCTTCCTTGCGGAGCGGTCTTTCAGGTTATGTCAATATAGGACTCGTTTTACTGTGGATATAGATACTTTTGTACCTGTTTCCAGCATCTGGGAATGATTTGCAATTTTCGCACCAAAGTACGTTCATCTCTAGGAGACAGAACACGTCTCCTTCCTGAGCGGTATGACGGCTGCGAGGTCTCATGGTGTTTATACTTGCGTACTATTGTTTGTATAGATAAACGTGGTACCTTCAGGTGTTTGGAAATTGCTCCCAAGGATGAACCAGACTTGTGGAGGTCTACAATTTGGCTGATTTCTTTTGATTTTCCCATGATGTCAAGCAAAGAGGCACTGCGTTTGAAGGTAGGCCTTGAAATACATCCACAGGAACACCTCCAATTGACTCAAATGATGGCAATTAGCCAATAAGAAGCTTCTAATGCCATTACATCATTTTCTGGAATTTTCCAAGCTGTTTAAAGGCACAGTCAACTTAGTGTATGTAAACTTCTGACCCACTGGAATTGTGATACAGTGAATTATAAGTGAAATAATCTGTCTATAAACAATTGTTGTAAAAATGACTTGTGTCATGCAGAAAGTAGATGTCCTAACCGACTTGCCAAAACTATAGTTTGATAACAAGAAATTTGTGGAGTGGTTGAAAAACAAGTTTAAATGACTCCAACCTAAGTGTATGTAAACTTCCGACTACAACTGTATATTGACTAGAACGTTAATTTAGCTAATATTATGACAACGATATAGGCGGTGTGGCTTGGAAAGGATTGTTTTGCTTGGTCACATACAGCTGATGTGTTGTGGATTGAAGGGAAGAGAGCCCATAACGTAGATGCCAGGAGGAATACAACGTGGCTGCTTTGAAACTGTGAAATGTGTTTACGAGTGATCAGGGGTGTATTCATTCCTGTCGATTCTGTAGAAAAACGTTTCTTAAACAGAAGCAAACAGAACAAAATGGGGATAAACATACCTGAATTTGTCAAATAGTAACTCTCGTTTGCAACTGTTGTACTAACGTTTACACCCACTTATCAGCTCGATGCAGGCAAGCGTGTGCAAGGTGGTATTGAATGTGTCACTGTCTGTCCATGTCACTGTCAACTCAAAACTTTCCCTCGACCCGTGTGCACCTACGTTGTAAACTTTCATTCATAGGCTAGGTTGTAGCAACCTCATGGTGTGTATAGGGACAATTTCATTATCACGCAGTAGCCTAAACCTATCGATGTTACATTGAACTGGGTGAATGGAATATGAATGACAGTCATCCACTATGCTGTAATTGAAAAAAGGCCATGCTCATTAAAATACAATATCATCCTCATCTTCAATTGCACCGACACACATATATGCATACGCACACGCACGCATGCACGCACGCAAACACACACGAGCCAAGATGAAGGACAGAGAACGAGGTTGGAAAGGAGAGAAGGATAGGAGAGTAGGAAAGGAGAGAAGGAAAGGAAAGAAGGAAAGGAGAGAAGGATAGGAAATAAGGAAAGGAGAGAAGGATAGGAGAGAAGGAAAGGAGAGAAGGAAAGAGACAAAAGGGAGAATGAGGGATGAGGCAGATGTCTTCAGGCCACATATATTTCTACTGAGAGTGTTTATAATACAGAGACAGGGAAGGGGAGCAAGTGGAACACTGTAATTAAGGTGATCAATCTGATGACAAAAAATATCCCTAAGCTGCTTAAATCAAAACAAATCAATTTGTCAGCAACAACAACAGGTGTAGACTTTACAGTGAAATGCTAAGGAACCCTTCCAAACATAGTACAAGAAGAGGAATAAAATACACAAGAATGAAGCTATACACAGGAAGTACCAGATCAATGTGGAGCTATATACAGGAAGTACCAGATCAATGTGGAGCTATATACAGGAAGTACCAGATCAATGTGGAGCTATATACAGGAAGTACCAGATCAATGTGGAGCTATACACAGGAAGTACCAGATCAATGTGGAAATATATACAGGGAGTACCAGATCACTGTACAGAGGTATGAGGTATTTGAGGTAGATATCTAAAGTGACTAGGCATCAGGATAGATAATAATAAGGTATTTGAGGTAGATATGTACATGAAGGCAGGGTGTAGTGACTAGGCATCAGGATAGATAATAATAAGGTATTTGAGGTAGATATGTACATGAAGGCAGGGTAAAGTGACTAGGCATCAGGATAGATAATAATAAGGTATTTGAGGTAGATATGTACATGAAGGCAGGGTAAAGTGACTAGGCATCAGGATAGATAATAATAAGGTATTTGAGGTAGATATGTACATGAAGGCAGGGTAAAGAGACTAGACATCAGGATAGATAATAATAAGGTATATGAGGTAGATATGTACATGAAGGCAGGGTAAAGTGACTAGGCATCAGGATAGATAATAATAAGGTATTTGAGGTAGATATGTACATGAAGGCAGGGTAAAGAGACTAGACATCAGGATAGATAATAATAAGGTATATGAGGTAGATATGTACATGAAGGCAGGGTAAAGAGACTAGGCATCAGGATAGATAATAATAAGGTATATGAGGTAGATATGTACATGAAGGCAGGGTAAAGTGACTAGACATCAGGATAGATAATAATAAGGTATTTGAGGTAGATATGTACATGAAGGCAGGGTAAAGAGACTAGGCATCAGGATAGATAATAATACAAGTAAAATAAAGAACAGAGTAGAAGCAGCAAATGATGAGTGTAAAAGTAGTTTGTGTAAATAATGTGTATATTGTGTGTATACACAGTCTAATGAGTGTGTATATAGTGTGTATATAGTGTGTTTATATAGTCTAGTGAGTGTGTATATAGTGTGTATTTATAGTCTAGTGAGTGTGTGTATAGTCTGTATATAGTGTGTATATATAGTCTAGTGAGTGTGTATATAGTGTGTATATATAGTCTAGTGAGTGTGTATATAGTGTGTATTTATAGTCTAGTGAGTGTGTGTATAGTCTGTATATAGTGTGTATATATAGTCTAGTGAGTGTGTATATAGTGTGTATATATAGTCTAGTGAGTGTGTATATAGTGTGTATATAGTGTGTATATATAGTCTAGTTAGTGTGTATATAGTGTGCATATATAGTCTAGTGAGTGTGTATATAGTGTGTATATACAGTCTAGTGAGTGTGTATATTGTGTGTATATAGTCTAGTGAGTGTGTATATAGTGTATATACAGTCTAGTGAGTGTGTATATATTGTGTATATAGTCCAGTGAGTGTGTATATAGTGTATATATATAGTCTAGTGAGTGTGTGTATATAGTGTGTATATATAGTCTAGTGAGTGTGTATATAGTGTGTATATAGTGTGTACATATAGTCTAGTGAGTGTGTATATAGTGTGTATATATAGTCTAGTGATTGTGTATATAGTGTGTATATAGTGTGTACATATAGTCTAGTGAGTGTGTATATAGTGTGTATATAGTGTGTATACAGTCTAGTGAGTGTGTATATAGTGTGTATACAGTGTGTATATAGTGTGTACATATAGTCTAGTGAGTGTGTATATAGTGTGTATACAGTCTAGTGAGTGTGTATATAGTGTGTATATATAGTCTAGTGAGTGTGTATATAGTGTGTATATAGTGTGTACATATAGTCTAGTGAGTGTGTATATAGTGTGTATATATAGTCTAGTGAGTGTGTATATAGTGTGTACATATAGTCTAGTGAGTGTGTATATAGTGTGTACATATAGTCTAGTGAGTGTGTATATAGTGTGTATATATAGTCTAGTGAGTGTGTATATAGTGTGTACATATAGTCTAGTGAGTGTGTATATAGTGTGTACACATAGTCTAGTGAGTGTGTATATAGTGTGTATATATAGTCTAGTGAGTGTGTATATAGTGTATATATAGTGTGTATATATAGTCTAGTGAGTGTGTATATAGTGTGTATATAGTGTGTATATAGTGTGTATACAGTCTACTGAGTGTGTATATAGTGTGTATATAGTGTGTACATATAGTCTAGTGAGTGTGTATATAGTGTGTATATATAGTCTAGTGAGTGTGTATATAGTGTGTATATATAGTCTAGTGAGTGTGTATATAGTGTGTATATATAGTCTAGTGAGTGTGTATATAGTGTGTACATATAGTCTAGTGAGTGTGTATATAGTGTGTACATATAGTCTAGTGAGTGTGTATATAGTGTGTATATATAGTCTAGTGAGTGTGTATATAGTGTATATATAGTGTGTATATATAGTCTAGTGAGTGTGTATATAGTGTGTATATAGTGTGTATATATAGTCTAGTGAGTGTGTATATAGTGTATATATAGTCTAGTGAGTGTGTATATAGTGTGTATATATAGTCTAGTGAGTGTGTATATAGTGTATATATAGTGTGTATATATAGTCTAGTGAGTGTGTATATAGTGTGTATATACAGTCTAGTTGGTGTATATATAGTCTAGTGAGTGTGTGTATATATAGTCTAGTGAGTGTGTATATAGTGTGTATATACAGTCTAGTGAGTGTGTATATAGTGTGTATATAGTGTGTATATAGTATGTATATATAGTCTAGTGAGTGTGTATATAGTGTGTATATACAGTCTAGTGAGTGTGTATATAGTGTGTATATAGTCTGTATAAAGTGTGTATATAGTGTGTATATAGTGTGTATATAGTGTGTATATAGTGTGTATATACAGTCTAGTGAGTGTGTATATAGTGTGTATATAGTGTGTATATATAGTCTATTGAGTGTGTATATAGTGTGTATATAGTGTGTATATAGTGTGTATATCGTGTGTATATCGTGTGTATATATAGTGTAGTGAGTGTGTATATAGTGTGTATATATAGTCTAGTGAGTGTGTATATAGTGTGTACATATAGTCTAGTGAGTGTGTATATAGTGTGTACATATAGTCTAGTGAGTGTGTATATAGTGTGTATATATAGTCTAGTGAGTGTGTATATAGTGTATATATAGTGTGTATATATAGTCTAGTGAGTGTGTATATAGTGTGTATATAGTGTGTATATAAAGTCTAGTGAGTGTGTATATAGTGTATATATAGTCTAGTGAGTGTGTATATAGTGTGTATATATAGTCTAGTGAGTGTGTATATAGTGTATATATAGTGTGTATATATAGTCTAGTGAGTGTGTATATAGTGTGTATATACAGTCTAGTTGGTGTATATATAGTCTAGTGAGTGTGTGTATATATAGTCTAGTGAGTGTGTATATAGTGTGTATATACAGTCTAGTGAGTGTGTATATAGTGTGTATATAGTGTGTATATAGTATGTATATATAGTCTAGTGAGTGTGTATATAGTGTGTATATACAGTCTAGTGAGTGTGTATATAGTGTGTATATAGTGTGTATAAAGTGTGTATATAGTGTGTATATAGTGTGTATATAGTGTGTATATAGTGTGTATATACAGTCTAGTGAGTGTGTATATAGTGTGTATATAGTGTGTATATATAGTCTATTGAGTGTGTATATAGTGTGTATATAGTGTGTATATAGTGTGTATATCGTGTGTATATCGTGTGTATATATAGTGTAGTGAGTGTGTATAGTGTGTATATAGTGTATATAGTGTGTATATAGTGTGTATAAACAGTCTAGTGAGTGTGTGAAGAGCCAGTGCAGATAGTGTGGGTACCATTAAATGACCAGTGTGTATATAGTGTGTACATATAGTCTAGTGAGTGTGTATATAGTGTGTACATATAGTCTAGTGAGTGTGTATATAGTGTATATATAGTGTGTATATACAATCTAGTGAGTGTGTATATAGTGTGTATACAGTGTGTATATATAGTCTAGTGAGTGTATATATAGTGTGTATATAGTGTGTATATACAGTCTAGTGAGTGTGTATATAGTGTGTATATAGTCTAGTGAGTGTGTATATAGTGTATATATAGTGTGTATATACAGTCTAGTGAGTGTGTATATAGTGTGTATATATAGTCTAGTGAGTGTGTATATAGTGTATATATATAGTCTAGTGAGTGTGTATATAGTGTATATATAGTGTGTATATACAGTCTAGTGAGTGTGTATATAGTGTGTATATATAGTCTAGTGAGTGTGTATATAGTGTATATATATAGTCTAGTGAGTGTGTATATAGTGTGTATATAGTGTGTTTATATAGTCTAGTGAGTGTGTATATAGTGTGTATTTATAGTCTAGTGAGTGTGTGTATAGTCTGTATATAGTGTGTATATATAGTCTAGTGAGTGTGTATATAGTGTATATATATAGTCTAGTGAGTGTGTATATAGTGTGTATTTATAGTCTAGTGAGTGTGTGTATAGTCTGTATATAGTGTGTATATATAGTCTAGTGAGTGTGTATATAGTGTGTATATATAGTCTAGTGAGTGTGTATATAGTGTGTATATAGTGTGTATATATAGTCTAGTTAGTGTGTATATAGTGTGCATATATAGTCTAGTGAGTGTGTATATAGTGTGTATATACAGTCTAGTGAGTGTGTATATTGTGTGTATATAGTCTAGTGAGTGTGTATATAGTGTATATACAGTCTAGTGAGTGTG
The DNA here is from genome assembly GCF_016432855.1 of Salvelinus namaycush. NCBI lineage: Eukaryota > Metazoa > Chordata > Actinopteri > Salmoniformes > Salmonidae > Salvelinus > Salvelinus namaycush. The sequence continues at coordinate 37,275 of NW_024058387.1, read as the reverse complement.
TATATATTGTGTATATAGTCCAGTGAGTGTGTATATAGTGTATATATATAGTCTAGTGAGTGTGTGTATATAGTGTGTATATATAGTCTAGTGAGTGTGTATATAGTGTGTATATAGTGTGTACATATAGTCTAGTGAGTGTGTATATAGTGTGTATATATAGTCTAGTGATTGTGTATATAGTGTGTATATAGTGTGTACATATAGTCTAGTGAGTGTGTATATAGTGTGTATATAGTGTGTATACAGTCTAGTGAGTGTGTATATAGTGTGTATACAGTGTGTATATAGTGTGTACATATAGTCTAGTGAGTGTGTATATAGTGTGTATACAGTCTAGTGAGTGTGTATATAGTGTGTATATATAGTCTAGTGAGTGTGTATATAGTGTGTATATAGTGTGTACATATAGTCTAGTGAGTGTGTATATAGTGTGTATATATAGTCTAGTGAGTGTGTATATAGTGTGTACATATAGTCTAGTGAGTGTGTATATAGTGTGTACATATAGTCTAGTGAGTGTGTATATAGTGTGTATATATAGTCTAGTGAGTGTGTATATAGTGTGTACATATAGTCTAGTGAGTGTGTATATAGTGTGTACACATAGTCTAGTGAGTGTGTATATAGTGTGTATATATAGTCTAGTGAGTGTGTATATAGTGTATATATAGTGTGTATATATAGTCTAGTGAGTGTGTATATAGTGTGTATATAGTGTGTATATAGTGTGTATACAGTCTACTGAGTGTGTATATAGTGTGTATATAGTGTGTACATATAGTCTAGTGAGTGTGTATATAGTGTGTATATATAGTCTAGTGAGTGTGTATATAGTGTGTATATATAGTCTAGTGAGTGTGTATATAGTGTGTATATATAGTCTAGTGAGTGTGTATATAGTGTGTACATATAGTCTAGTGAGTGTGTATATAGTGTGTACATATAGTCTAGTGAGTGTGTATATAGTGTGTATATATAGTCTAGTGAGTGTGTATATAGTGTATATATAGTGTGTATATATAGTCTAGTGAGTGTGTATATAGTGTGTATATAGTGTGTATATATAGTCTAGTGAGTGTGTATATAGTGTATATATAGTCTAGTGAGTGTGTATATAGTGTGTATATATAGTCTAGTGAGTGTGTATATAGTGTATATATAGTGTGTATATATAGTCTAGTGAGTGTGTATATAGTGTGTATATACAGTCTAGTTGGTGTATATAGTCTAGTGAGTGTGTGTATATATAGTCTAGTGAGTGTGTATATAGTGTGTATATACAGTCTAGTGAGTGTGTATATAGTGTGTATATAGTGTGTATAAAGTGTGTATATAGTGTGTATATAGTGTGTATATAGTGTGTATATAGTGTGTATATACAGTCTAGTGAGTGTGTATATAGTGTGTATATATAGTCTATTGAGTGTGTATATAGTGTGTATATAGTGTGTATATAGTGTGTATATAGTGTGTATATCGTGTGTATATCGTGTGTATATATAGTGTAGTGAGTGTGTATAGTGTGTATATAGTGTATATAGTGTGTATATAGTGTGTATAAACAGTCTAGTGAGTGTGTGAAGAGCCAGTGCAGATAGTGTGGGTACCATTAAATGACCAGTGTGTATATAGTGTGTACATATAGTCTAGTGAGTGTGTATATAGTGTGTACATATAGTCTAGTGAGTGTGTATATAGTGTATATATAGTGTGTATATACAATCTAGTGAGTGTGTATATAGTGTGTATACAGTGTGTATATATAGTCTAGTGAGTGTATATATAGTGTGTATATAGTGTGTATATACAGTCTAGTGAGTGTGTATATAGTGTGTATATAGTCTAGTGAGTGTGTATATAGTGTATATATAGTGTGTATATACAGTCTAGTGAGTGTGTATATAGTGTGTATATATAGTCTAGTGAGTGTGTATATAGTGTATATATATAGTCTAGTGAGTATGTATATAGTGTATATATAGTGTGTATATACAGTCTAGTGAGTGTGTATATAGTGTGTATATATAGTCTAGTGAGTGTGTATATAGTGTATATACATAGTCTAGTGAGTGTGTATATAGTGTATATATAGTGTGTATATACAGTCTAGTGAGTGTGTATATAGTGTGTATATAGTGTGTATATATAGTCTAGTGAGTGTGTATATAGTGTATATATAGTGTGTATATACCGTCTAGTGAGTGTGTATATAGAGTGTATATAGTGTGTATATATAGTCTAGTGAGTTTGTATATAGTGTGTATATACAGTCTAGTTGGTGTATATATAGTCTAGTGAGTGTGTATATATATAGTCTAGTGAGTGTATATATAGTGTGTATATACAGTCTAGTGAGTGTGTATATAGTGGGTATATATAGTCTAGTGAGTGTGTATATAGTGTATATATATAGTCTAGTGAGTGTGTATATAGTGTATATATAGTGTGTATATACAGTCTAGTGAGTGTGTATATAGTGTGTATATAGTGTGTATATATAGTCTAGTGAGTGTGTATATAGTGTGTATATAGTGTCTAGTGAGTGTGTATATAGTGTGTATATATAGTCAAGTGAGTGTGTATATAGTGTATATATAGTGTGTATATACAGTCTAGTGAGTGTGTATATAGTGTGTATATAGTGTGTATATATAGTCTAGTGAGTGTGTATATAGTGTGTATATAGTGTCTAGTGAGTGTGTATATAGTGTGTATATATAGTCTAGTGAGTGTGTATATAGTGTATATATAGTGTCTAGTGAGTTTGTATATAGTGTGTATATATAGTCTAGTGAGTGTGTATATAGTGTATATATAGTGTGTATATATAGTCTAGTGAGTGTGTATATAGTGTGTATATAGTGTGTATATATAGTCTAGTGAGTGTGTATATAGTGTATATATACTGTCTAGTGAGTTTGTATATAGTGTGTATATATAGTCTAGTGAGTGTGTATATAGTGTATATATAGTGTGTATATATAGTCTAGTGAGTGTGTATATAGTGTGTATATACAGTCTAGTTGGTGTATATATAGTCTAGTGAGTGTGTGTATATATAGTCTAGTGAGTGTGTATATAGTGTGTATATAGTGTGTATATAGTTTGTATATATAGTCTAGTGAGTTTGTATATAGTGTGTATATACAGTCTAGTGAGTGTGTATATAGTGTGTATATAGTGTGTATATAGTGTGTATATAGTGTGTATATAGTGTGTATATACAGTCTAGTGAGTGTGTATATAGTTTGTATATAGTGTGTATATAGTGTGTATATATAGTCTATTGAGTGTTTATATAGTGTGTATATAGTGTGTATATAGTGTGTATATCGTGTGTATATAGTGTGTATATATAGTCTAGTGAGTGTGTATATAGTGTGTATATAGTGTATATATAGTGTGTATATAGTGTGTATATAGTGTGTATATAGTGTGTATAAACAGTCTAGTGAGTGTGTGAAGAGCCAGTGCAGATAGTGTGGGTACCATTAAATGACCATATAGTGTGTATATCGTGTGTATATAGTGTGTATATATAGTCTAGTGAGTGTGTATATAGTGTGTATATATTGTATATATAGTGTATATAGTGTGTATATAGTGTGTATATAGTGTGTATATAGTGTGTATAAACAGTCTAGTGAGTGTGTGAAGAGCCAGTGCAGATAGTGTGGGTACCATTAAATGACTACTTAGCAGTCTGACTATTTAGCAGTCTTATGGCTTGGGGGTAGAGGCTGTCTCGGAGCCTGTTGGTCGAATAGCCGAGGCTCAGGTACCGTTAACCGGGTATCAGGTGGTGTCAGAGGAAGGCCCGAATAATTACTAAATATTCCAGCCTCCAAAGCCATAGCCTGTTCATTCTGATACCTTCGGGTTAATGGTTAGGGCTGTTTTCCTAAAGAAGTTACATCTGCTTCGTGTTTTGTTTTCTTGCCACCATACTAACGAGTATCGTCTCAGCCCTACTTCCCACAGATACTGCCATACATAATCCTTCATATAGACACCTTCTCCTCAGTCTACTTCCCACAGATATTACATACCCCATTCAAACTGAGGAAGGACATTGCCGAGACTCTCTTCTCTTTTCTTCTAAAAAGTTAATATCACTCTTACATTATTCTCTCCTCTTTTAAAATCACCCTCATAACTCCATCAGGGATTGGCTCTGTCACACGAGGGCCATGGCCTCATAAGCTGTCCCTTTTTGTGCCTGTCAGAAAAACCCTGAGCTCAGGGAGCTTTGAGACAGACACGGGCGTCAAGACACATCGCCTGTCTGGAAAATGCAAACCCTTTTCACCAGGCTAAATTAAATGGTCATGCTTTTGTCTTCTCAGTTCTACTGCTTCAGAGACCAGGGGTACGCCATCGAGCGCTCTCGACCATTGCTACTCCCCGGCTACAAAGCCCTCCCCACCCTCTCTTCGGCAAATCAGATCACGCCTCCATCTGTTCAATGTTGGTCTGACCAATCGGAATCTATGCTTCAAAGATTGTATTGATCAAGCGGACTGGGAAGTGTTCCCGCGTTGCCTCTGAGAATAGTATTGATGTATACACTGACTCAGTGACTGGGTTTATCAGGAAGTGCATGGAGGATGTTGTTCCCATGGTGACTGGGTTCATCAGGAAGTGCATGGAGGATGTTGTTCCCATGGTGACTGGGTTTATCAGGAAGTGCATGGAGGATGTTGTTCCCATGGTGACTGGGTTCATCAGGAAGTGCACAGAGGATGTTGTTCCCACGGTGACTGGGTTCATCAGGAAGTGGATAGAGGATGTTGTTCCCACGGTGACTGGGTTCATCAGGAAGTGCACAGAGGATGTTGTTCCCACGGTGATGATTAGAACGTATCCAAACTAAACACTGTGGATAGATGGCAGCATTCACGCAAAACTAAAAGCGAAACTACCACATTTAACCACGTCAAGGTGTCTGGGAACATGGACGTGTCCAAACTGCCTCCGTAAGGCAGTCAAAGAGGCAAGGGATAGGGAGCCACGTCGAGGACGCTGTATCCTTCTACTCTGACGAGCTAAACAGCTTTTTCGCCTGCTTCAAGGAAAACACAGAACCGCCCACACTGGCCACCGCCACTCACGGGATCTGTGAGCTCTCGTTCTCTGTGGCCCAAGTGAGAAAGAAATGTAGGCGTGTTAATCCTCGTAAGGCATCCCTAACCGTGTCCTCAGAGCATGTGCAGACCAGTTGGCTGGAGTGTTTAATGACATATTCAGTCTCTCCTTATCCTAGTCTGTTGTCCCCACTTGCTTCAAGATGTCCACCATTGTTCCTGTACCCAAGAAAGCGAAAGTAACTGAACTAAATGACTACCGCCCCGTAGCACTCACTTCTGTCATGTTGAAGTGTTTTGAGAGTCTAGATAAGGATCATATCACCTCCATCTTACCTGACAGCCAGGACCCACTCCACTGTAAACCAGGGGGTAGACCTTAGGTACGGACTCTTTTCTACCTGATGATGAATTACATCTGATGTCCCAGGTCTAAATCAGTCCCTGATTACAGGGGAACAATACACAAAAAAAAGCTGTGAAACCGACTTGGAGATCCAGAGTTGACTTTGAGGGCTTTAGACCCACTACAATCTGCATACCACCCCAACAGATCTACGGATGATGCAATCGCCATCGCATTGCGCACTGCCCTATCTCATCTGGACAAGAGGAATACCTATGTAAGAATGCTGTTCATTGACTACAGCTTAGTATTCAACACCATAGTGCCCTCCAAGCTCATCACTAAGATCCGGGGCCCTGGGTCTGAACCCCTTCTTGTGCAACTGGGTCCTGGATTTCCTGACGGGCCGACCCCAGTTGGGGAAAATAGCCAGCAACACCTCCGCCATGCTGATCCTGAACCCACAAGGGTGCGTGCTCAGCCCACTCTCCTGTATTCCCTGTTCACCCACGACTGCGTGGCCATTCATATCTCCATCTCTTTCATCAAGTTTTTTTGTCGACACAACAGTGGTAGGACTGATTACCAACAACGATGAGACAGCCTACAGGGAGAAAGTGAGAGGCCTGGTGGAGTGGTGGCAGGAAAATAACCTCTCGCTCAACGTCAACAAAACGAAGGAGCTGATCATCCACATCAATGGGGCTGCAGTGGAGAAGGTGAGAAGCTTCAAGTTCTTCGGCAAGCACATCAGACAACCTGAAATGGTCCATTCACACAGACAGTGGGGTGAAGAACGTGCAGGAGGCTTAATTAATTCAGCTTGGCCCCTAAGACACTCAGAAACGTCTACAGATGCACCATTGAGTATCTCCTGTCAGGCTGTATCACCACCTGTTACAGCAGTTGCACTGTCTACAAGCGGAGGACTCTCCAGAGGGTGGTGCGGTCACCTGTTCACCCCACTACCATATACAAGGCAGAGACAGTACAGGTGCATCAAAGCTGGGACAGAGAGACTGAAAAACAGCTTAGATCTCCAGGCCATCAGACTGTTAAATAGTCACCACTAGCCGGCCTCTGCCCAGTAACCTGCCCTGAACCTTAGTCACTGTTCTAGCCAGCTACCACCCGGTACTCTACCCTGCACCTTAGAGACTACTGCCCTATTGCCATAGAGTCATGAAACACTGGTCACTTTAATAATGGAACACTGATCACTTTAATAATGTTTACATACTGTTCTAACCACTTTATATACTGTATATATACTGTACTCTAGTCATGACTCATCCTCCTTGGTATTACTTCATATATATATACTGTACTCTAGTCATGACTCATCCTCCTTGGTATTACTTCATATGTACTGTATAGCGCCTTCAGAAAGTAATCCCACCCCTTGACTTGTTCCACATCCTGAATTTAAAATGGATTAAATAGAGATTGTGTGTCACTGATCTACACACAATACCCCATAAGGTCGAAGTGGAATTGTGTTTTTAGAAATGTTAATTAACAAATTCAAATTCAAAATGAAAAGCTGAAATGTATTGAGTCAACAAGTGTTTAACCCCTTTGTTATGTCAAGACTAAATAAGTTCAGGAGTAGAAATGTGCAATAATAGTGTTTAACATGATTTTTGAATGACTACTTAATCTCTGTACCCCACACACACAATTATCTGACAGGTCCCTCAGTCGAGCAGTAAATTTCAAACACAGATTCAACCACAAAGACCAGGGAGGTTTTCCAATGCCTCGCAAAGAAGGGCACCTATTGGTAAATGAGTAAAAAAAACACAGACATTGAATATCCCTTTGAGCATGGTGAAGTTATTAATTACACTTTGGATGGTGTATCAATACACCCAGTCACTACAAAGATACAGGCGTCCTTCCTAACTCAGTTGCTGGAGAGGAAGGAAACCGCTCACCATGATGCCAATGGTGACAGTTACAAAGTGCATTTGCTGTGATAGGAGAAAACTGAGGATGGATCAACAACATTGTAGTTAATCCACAATATTAACCTAAATCATAGAGTGAAAAGAAGGAAACCTGTACAGAATACAAATATTCCAAAACATGCATCCTGTTGACAAAAACTAAAGTAAAACTGCAAAAAAATGAATATTAGAATGAGCAATGTCAGAGTGGTATTCACTAAAACACAGTAGAATATAATACAGTAAACACATATAAAATGGGTAAACATGGTTGAAGTGACTTGTGTTCCATTATTAAAGTGACCAGTGAGTCCATGTCTATGTAGAGAGGGGAGCAGCCTCTAAGGTGCAGGGTGGAGTAACATTATTAAAGTGACCAGTGATTCCATGTCTATGTATAGAGGGCAGCAGCCTCTAAGGTGCAGGGTGGAGTAACATTATTAAAGTGACCAGTGATTCCATGTCTATGTATAGAGGGCAGCAGCCTCTAAGGTGCAGGGTTGAGTAACATTATTAAAGTGACCAGTGATTCCATGTCTATGTATAGAGGGCAGCAGCCTCTAAGGTGCAGGGTAGAGTAACATTATTAAAGTGACCAGTGATTCCATGTCTATGTATAGAGGGCAGCAGCCTCTAAGGTGCAGGGTAGAGTAACATTATTAAAGTGACCAGTGATTCCATGTCTATGTATAGAGGGCAGCAGCCTCTAAGGTGCAGGGTTGAGTAACATTATTAAAGTGACCAGTGATTCCATGTCTATGTATAGAGGGCAGCAGCCTCTAAGGTGGAGGGTTGAGTAACATTATTAAAGTGACCAGTGATTCCATGTCTATTTATACGGGGCAGCAGCCTCTAAGGTGGAGGGTTGAGTATCATTATTAAAGTGACCAGTGATTCCATGTCTATGTATAGAGGGCAGCAGCCTCTAAGGTGGAGGGTTGAGTAACATTATTAAAGTGACCAGTGATTCCATGTCTATGTATAGAGGGCAGCAGCCTCTAAGGTGGAGGGTTGAGTAACATTATTAAAGTGACCAGTGATTCCATGTCTATTTATACGGGGCAGCAGCCTCTAAGGTGCAGGGTGGAGTAACATTATTAAAGTGACCAGTGATTCCATGTCTATGTATAGAGGGCAGCAGCCTCTAAGGTGGAGGGTGGAGTAACATTATTAAAGTGACCAGTGATTCCATGTCTATGTATAGAGGGCAGCAGCCTCTAAGGTGCAGGGTTGAGTAACATTATTAAAGTGACCAGTGATTCCATGTCTATGTATAGAGGGTAGCAGCCTCTAAGGTGCAGGGTAGAGTAACATTATTAAAGTGACCAGTGATTCCATGTCTATGTATAGAGGGCAGCAGCCTCTAAGGTGCAGGGTTGAGTAACATTATTAAAGTGACCAGTGATTCCATGTCTATGTATAGAGGGCAGCAGCCTCTAAGGTGGAGGGTTGAGTAACATTATTAAAGTGACCAGTGATTCCATGTCTATTATTACGGGGCAGCAGCCTCTAAGTTGGAGGGTTGAGTAACATTATTAAAGTGACCAGTGATTCCATGTCTATGTATAGAGGGCAGCAGCCTCTAAGGTGGAGGGTTGAGTAACATTATTAAAGTGACCAGTGATTCCATGTCTATTTATACGGGGCAGCAGCCTCTAAGGTGGAGGGTTGAGTAACATTATTAAAGTGACCAGTGATTCCATGTCTATGTATAGAGGGCAGCAGCCTCTAAGGTGGAGGGTTGAGTAACATTATTAAAGTGACCAGTGATTCCATGTCTATGTATAGAGGGCAGCAGCCTCTAAGGTGGAGGGTGGAGTAACATTATTAAAGTGACCAGTGATTCCATGTCTATGTATAAAGGGCAGCAGCCTCTAAGGTACAGGGTTGAGTAACATTATTAAAGTGACCAGTGATTCCCTGTCTGTATATGGGGCAGCAGCCTCTAAGGTGGAGGGTTGAGTAACATTATTAAAGTGACCAGTGATTCCCTGTCTGTATATGGGGCAGCAGCCTCTAAGGTGCAGGGTGGAGTAACATTATTAAAGTGACCAGTGATTCCATGTCTATGTATAGAGGGCAGCAGCCTCTAAGGTGCAGGGTTGAGTAACATTATTAAAGTGACCAGTGATTCCATGTCTATGTATAGAGGGCAGCAGCCTCTAAGGTGCAGGGTTGAGTAACATTATTAAAGTGACCAGTGATTCCATGTCTATGTATAGACGACAGCAGCCTCTAAGGTGCAGGGTTGAGTAACATTATTAAAGTGACCAGTGATTCCATGTCTATGTATAGAGGGCAGCAGCCTCTAAGGTGCAGGGTTGAGTAACCGAGTGGTAGCCGGCTAGTGATGGCTATTTAACAGTCTGATGGCCTTGAGATAGAAGCTGTTTTTCAGTCTCTCGGTCCCAGCTTTTATGCACCTGTACTGACCTCGCCTTCTGGATGATAGCGGGGTGAACAGGCCGTGGATCGGGTGGTTAATGTCCTTGATGATCTTTGTGGCCTTCCTGTGACATCGGGTGCTGTAGGTGTCTTGGAGGGCAGGCAGTATGTCCCCGGTGATGCATTGGGCAGACCTCACTATAGATGCTCTCAATTGTGCATCTACAAACGATGTTGAGGGTCTTAGGGGCCAAGCCAAATTTCTTCAGCCCCCTGAGGTTGAAGAGGTGCTGTTGCCTTCTTCACCACACCGTCTGTGTGGGTGGACCATTTCAGATTGTCCTTGATGTGTACGCCGAGGAACTTGAAGCTTTTCATGTTCTTCACTGTGGTCCCATCGATGTGGATAGGGGGGGGTGTTCCCTCTGCTGTTTCCTGAAGTCCATGATCAGCTCCTTCGTTTTGTTGACATTGAAGCAAGGTTATTTTCCTGGCACCACTCCGCCAGGGCCCTCACCTCCTCCCTGTAGGCTGTCTCATTATTGTTGGTAATCAAGCCTACCACTGTTGTGTCGTCTGCAAACTTGATGATTGAGTTGGAGGCGTACATGGCCACGCAGTCATGGGTGAACAGGGAGTACAGGAGAGGGCTCAGAACGCACCCTTGTGGGGCCCCAGTGTTGAGGATCAGCGGAGTGGAGGTGATGTTTCCTACCTTCACCACCTGGGGGCGGCCCGTCAGGAAGTCCAGGACCCAGTTGCACAGGGCGGGGTTCAGACCCAGGGCCTCCAGCTTACTGATGAGCTTGGAGGGTACTATGGTGTTGAATGCTGAGCTGTAGTCAATGAACAGCGTTCTCACATAGGTATTCCTCTTTTCCAGATGGGTTAGGACAGTGTACAGTGTGATGGCGAATGCATCGTATGTGGACCTATTGGGGCGGTAAGCAAATTGTAGTGGGTCTAGGGTGTCAGGTAGGGTGGAGGTGATATGATCCTTGACTAGCTGAGGATGCGACTAGTGATTCCGTTTTGCCTGTTTGCCTTACGCAGGGAATAACTACACTGTTTGTATTCAACCATATTACCATTCACCTTGCCTTGGTTAAATGCGGTGGTTCGCGCTTTCAGATTTGCGCGCATGCCGCCATCTCTCCCCGGTTTCTGGTTTGGTTTTAATAGTCATAGTGGGGACAACGTCCCCTATACACTTCCTGGTGAACTCAGTCACCGTGTTCCTGAATGTTATTCTCTGAGGCTACCCGGAACATATCCCAGTCCGAGTGATCAAAACAATCTTCACGCATAGATTCTGATTGGTCAGACCAGCGTTGAGTATGCCTTAAAACGGTTACTTCCTGTTTGAGTTTCTGCCAATAAGAAGAGAGGAGCAAAATAGAGTCTTGATCTGATTTGCCGAAGGTAGGGGGGGGGGAGCGTGAGTACTACAGTCCATGTGTTGATATAACTTTCCTCAAATTTGGTTTTGTTAAAATCCCCAGCTACAATAAATGCGGCCTCAGGATATGTGGTTTCCAGTTTGCACAAAGTACAGTGTAGTTCCTTGAGGGCCGTCGTGGTATCGACTTTAAGGGTGAATATACACGGCTAAGACTTTAACCAAAGAAAATTCTCTTGTGAGGTAATACAGTCAGCATTTGATTGTGAAGTATTGTAGGTCGGGTGATCAAAAGGACTTGAGATTCTGTACGTTATCACGATCACACCATGGGCAGTTAATCATGAAACACCTCCACCTTTCTTCTTCCTGGAGAGGTCTTAATTCCTGTCTGCAGAAAGGTGACATCACTGCGCTAAGCTAAGCTAAGCTAAACTAAGCTAAGCTAAACTAAGATAAGCTAAACTAAGCTAAGCTAAACTAAGCTAAGCTAGCTCTGAGCTTGCTAGCTGACACATTCACAACACACCCCAAAGTCTCTGTCAATATCACTGACCAATACGAGCAAAGACATTTTACGGGGCGACAGTACGCTAAGTTCTTTAATTCTACGGAAAGATGACATTACTCTGCGAAGCTAAACTAAACTAGCTATCTGACATGCAACGTCAGCGTCACAGATTATAAGCCAGGAAATACGCATTTTTGTCCAAACATCTTTATTCAACACTTTATGTGTAAATAACCATAAACAGATCACCTCATTCCCATAGCAGGGAATTACATAATACGGTCCTCTCTGTACATTCTCCAGACTTACTTTTACACTTGGGTAGGGTGTTGCTCCACTGTCCGTTGGACTGGCAGTGAGAGGTAACCGCCCCCTGCAGGACGTAGCCGGTGTTGCACGCAAAGTGCACAATGTCGTTCAGGTTGAACTGCGTTCCCTGGGTAAAGCCAAAGGAAGGGTTGCCCGGATGACCACATGTGATCGCTATGGAGACAAGGAAAATATAGACAATATCTATCACTAAACATGTCTAACGTCATTACAAGCTGTCAACACTATCCCAAAACACATCAGTCACATGTTGTCAAATATTATTCCACCTCAGCCAGTAGGTCCCTAGTCCTATCCAGTGTTACTCATTACTCTATAGGAAGTCCCTAGTCCTATCTAGTATTACTCATTACTCTATAGGAAGACCCTAGTCCTATCTAGTATTACTCATTACTCTATAGGAAGTCCCTAGTCCTATCTAGTATTACTCATTACTCTATAGGTAGACCCTAGTCTACATCCAATGATACTCATTACTCTATAGGAAGACCCTAGTCCTATCCAATGATACTCATTACTCTATAGGAAGACCCTAGTCCTATCCAATGTTACTCATTACTCTATAGGTAGACCCTAGTCCTATCCAATGTTACTCATTACTCTATAGGTAGACCCTAGTCCTATCCAATGTTACTCATTACTCTATAGGTAGACCCTAGTCCTATCCAATGATACTCATTACTCTATAGGTAGACCCTAGTCCTATCCAATGTTACTCATTACTCTATAGGTAGACCCTAGTCCTATCCAATGATACTCATTACTCTATAGGTAGACCCTAGTCTACATCCAATGATACTCATTACTCTATAGGTAGACCCTAGTCCTATCTAGTATTACTCATTACTCTATAGGTAGATGTTAATCTATAAGCCTATGTATACTTTTTCCCTCCTAATTCTGGGAATGTTCCTGCTTTTCCCTCCTAATTCTGGGAATGTTCCTGCTTTTCCCCTTCTAATTCTGTGAATGTTCCTGCTTTTCCCCTTCTAATTCTGGGAATGTTCCTGCTTTTCCTCACCTAATTCTGGGAATGTTCCAACTGGGATTTCTGTTAAAGCCTGGTCGATTTTTTTTAGTTCAACCCAAACCCAAAGCCACTATCTCTGGGTACTTACGGACACAGACAGGGGTACGTCCGGACCAGCGGTGGTCCTGTTCACAGATGCGTACAGACACCCCGATGAGTCTGAATCCCGGGTTACACTGGTAGACCACACTACCTCTGTAGTTATAGTTCTCTCCTATGATCTGACCATTCACTATTGGTTCTGGCGTACCACAGTGACCCGCTAGGGAGGAGGGGCAGAACAGAGCAAGACAAAGAATACAGTCACATATGCATACAGGGATATATTCTGTTTGTCATAAAGAGGTCTTATAGCCTTAATAAAACACAATGGTTGACCAAACACCACGATCTGGTTCTTTATGAAAATAGCTTGAAATACACAATTGAATTGAGACGGTTACATTTGGTTGTAACTGTCTCTAGCTGGTTCTGGTGCTCTCACCGAGACACTGGACCTGAGATCCACTCCAGAGGCCATTGGACATGCACTCTCTGACCCGGGAACCAACCAGCGTATAGCCTGTGTTACAGGAGAAGATGGCTGTCGCTCCGAACACCGTCAGCGTCCCGATCTTATTACCATTCGGAGGAGTGCCCAGGTCCCCACAGGAGATTACTGAGGAGAGGAGAGGAGAGGAGAGGAGAGGAGAGGAGAGGAAACACGATGAGGCAATCAGAATAAAAGAACAACAAAACACATTCATATGTTCAACTTGGTGTATTTCATTTGGGTAATTGTCTTGTTTTGATGACATTTTGTTGGATCAAGGTTTCCTCTCTGCATTCATCAAGGCTAACAATTCTCTCTCTCTCTCCTCTCTGCATTCATCAAGGCTATCAATTCTCTCTCTCTCTCCTCTCTGCGTTCAACAAGGCCAATCTTTCTCTCTCTCCTCTCTGCGTTCATCAATCTTTTTTTTGGGGGGGGGGGGGGGCGGCAGGTAGCCAAGTGGTTAGAGCGTTAGGCCAATAACTGAAAGATTGCTGGATCGAATCCCTGAGCTGACAAGGTAAAACATCTGTCGTTCTGCCCCTGAACAAGGCAGATAACCCAGTGTTCCCCAGTAGGCCGTCATTGTATTAACTGACTTGCCTAGTTAAATAAAGGTTAAATACATTTTAAAAAATTATAATAATTGTCTCTCTCCTCTGTGCAGGAGAACATGTAAAGAAAGCATTAGTCTGGTGAATTAACACTGATAATGATCTCCATGGGAAATCAGTTTTATTTACCATGTCTTTCTCATTCTACTACATCATCTAAAGCACAACTTGGCTGAAAGCAAAACGGCAGATTGTACTGTTCTACAATGCATTGTGGGAGATGTAGATTCTGACTCACTCTCGCAGGCCAGCCGGGGCTCTGGGTAGTCCCAGGTGCTGTTGGCCTGGCAACGGATGACCCTCTGACCCTTGTAGTAGTAACCGGGGTCACAGATGAGCATCATCAAGGCGTCGTATTGGCTCTGAGACCCGTAGATCAGCCTCCATCTCCCGTGATCCACCGCAGAGTGGCCGATGTCAGGGCAGGTCACCGCTGCAAAGGTCAGGGGTCAGATACACATAGGTCACCGGTCAGAAATTACTAATTGAACTGTTTTAAGATGTGAAATGACTTTTATTTTAACAATAGGCCATATACTGTATGTCTCAGTCTATTCATCTGTATAACACGTTATTTACTGATGCTCGTATTTGTTTTCCTTATCTCTTACTAATTTATTTATTTTTTGTCATTTTCAGAAAACTGCATCGTTGATTAAGGGCTTGTAAGTAAGCATTTCACGGTAAGGTCTACACCTGTTGTATTCAACGCACGTGACAAATAACATTTGATTTGACTTGATTTTAATAGTTGATACTTTATTATATTTAGTCGTCAAAGTACATTTAAAAATCGCCACAATTAAAAGCCACAACTAGCCAACCTCATTTTCTAAGTTATTTATAATCTAAACATGACACAAGCTTGGCGGTGGTACCTCATTCTTGGATCTCATCTTTTAGTGACTGTGAAGCTGTGAACAACAGTCTAAAAGTGAAATGTTCCTGGCGCTGAACCCGGCCACAACTCTAATTCTGAAAAAAAACTTTTTATAATTATTCGAAATCATTACATATGTGGAAGGTAATGTAGCCCCAATGAGAACTGAATGATGTGATCTCCAACCAATGAGGCCTCACGATAAGTGATCTCCAACCAATGAGGCTTCACGATAAGGGATCTCCAACCAATGAGGCCTCACGATAAGTGATCTTCAAGCAATGAGGCCTCACGATAAGTGATCTCCAACCAATGAGGCTTCACGATAAGTGATCTCCAACCAATGAGGCCTCACGATAAGTGATCTTCAACCAATGAGGATTCCTGATAAGGGATCTCTAACCAATGGGAACTCATACGTGATCGCCAATCAATTAGAACTCATGATAAGTGATCTCTAACCAATGCGGACTCATAATAAGTGATCTCCAACCAATGAGGCCTCACGATAAGTGATCTTCAACCAATGAGGCCTCACGATAAGTGATCTCCAACCAATGAGGAATCATGACAAGTGAACTCTAACCAATGAGGACATACACTCACCGGACAGTTTATTAGGTACACCACTCCATTCTCGATAATTGATGGCTCTTACAGACAGTGAGTCACATGGCTGTGGCTTGTTATATACAGCAGGCAGGCCAGCATCAAGGCATTCAGTTACTGTTCCATTGAACATTAGTTAACTTAGCGACTTTTAGCATTGTATGATGGTGAGGCAGGCAGCCTAGTGGTTAGAGCGTTGAACTAGTAACTGTAAGGTTGCAAGATCAAATCGCAGAGCTGACAAGGTATAAATCTGTCGTTCTGCCCCTGAACAAGGCAGTTAACCCACTGTTCCTAGGCTGTCATTGAAAATAAGAATTTGTTCTTAACTGACTTGCCTAGTTAAATAAAGGTAAAAAAAGATCATGGGTGCAAGGTGAGCCGGTTCCAGTATCTCAGAAACGTCCGCTCTCCTGTGCTTTCCACACATGACAGTGTCTCGGCTTTACAGAGAATGGTGCGACAATCAGAAAACATCCAGTCAGCGGAAGTCCTGTGGGTGAAAACTGCTCGTTGATAAGAGCGGTAGAAGGAGAATAGCAAGAACTGTGCAAGTTTACAGGCGGGCCACAAAACAGGCAAATAACGGCGCAGAACGGCATCTCTGAGCGCACAACTCATCGGATCTGGTCACAGATGGGCACAACTCATCGGTCCTTGTCACAGATGGGCACAACTCATCGGATCTGGTCACAGATGGGCACAACTCATCGGTCCTTGTCACAGATGGGCACAACTCATCGGTCCTTGTCACAGATGGGCACAACTCATCAGTTCTTGTCACAGATGGGCACAAGTCATCGGTTCTGGTCACAGATGGGCACAACTCATCGGATCTGGTCACAGATGGGCACAACTCATGGGTTCTGGTCACAGATGGGCACAACTCATCGGTTCTGGTCACGGATGGGCACAACTCATCGGTTCTGGTCACGGATGGGCTGTTGCAGCAGACGACCACACTGGGTTCCTATCAGTTAAAACAAGAAGGAGCGGCTCCAGTGGGCAGGCCATCACTGAGGACTGAAAAAACATTGCCTGGTCCGACAAATCCCGGTTCCTGTTGCGTCATGCTGATGGCAGAGTTAGGATTTGACGTAAACAGCGTGAGTCCATGGCCCCCATCCTGCCTGGTGTCACCAGTACAGGCTGGTCCTGGTGTCAACGGTACGGGCTGGTACTGGTGTCAACAGTACAGGCTGGTCCTGGTGTCAACAGTACGGGCTGGTCCTGTTGTCAACGGTACGGGCTGGTCCTGGTGTCAACGGTACAGGCTGGTCCTGGTGTCAACAGTACGGGCTGGTCCTGGTGTCAACGGTACGGGCTGGTCCTGGTGTCAACGGTACAGGCTGGTCCTGGTGTCAACGGTACGGGCTGGTGGTGGTGATGTAATGTTTTCCAGGCACACGTTAGGTCCCTTGATAGCAAATTGAGCAACTGTATAATCTATGCCCCAAAGAATTCAGTCTGTTCTGGCGGCAATAAACAAAGTATAGGTATGTCAACTCCAACCAATGAGGACTACTCACGTATGCAGCGGGACGGGGCCTGATTGGAGCTCCACCTCCCAGCATCCTGACAGACGACTGACACGGCCAGGGGGCTGGCCAATCTGAAACCGGGGTTGCATTGGTACATGGCCCTGGCACCAAGAGTGAAGTCCTGCCCGACAATACTACCGTTTACTGGAGGTATAGGCATCCCACAAGCCATCACTGAAAGAGAGGGGAAGGGAGGGGGGCAAAGGGGGAGAGAGAGAGATAGAAAGAGAAAGAGGAATGGAAAGAGATACAGTGAGAGAGAGAAAACAACATTACAAAATTGAAAACAGAGCAGTTGGTAGATATGGATTTAACCAAGATGGAATAAGGGATTATTTCACCGTCAGGCAAAGAACCGGCAGTGACAAAGCACATGACATAAAAACTACCCAGGAGGCTTTAGAATAAGCATCTCTGTATGCATAGAGCTTCTCTCACAACATGCCCCTTGTACAAATGCTCTCACAAGTATTATCGTGGCATAAACATTAGTTTGCACCCCCCCGTCTGCGCTCGGTAAACATAACCTGCCTGCATCTCAAATGGCACCCTATTCCCTACCAGAGCCCTGGTCAAACGTAGTGCACTAAGTAGGGAATAGGGTGACAATTTGGGACTCTGTCAGTAGAGAGCTACGTAATTCAGACTACAGATCACACCTGCAGTTGACTTTCGAAGCACACAATGGCCGCCCCGCTGTTACCAATTTCCACATTCACTGCTGTTGTTGATACAGCATCACCGCAACTGTTGATACAGCTGGTCACCGGAGTAGGGCTGCGGGGCGATTGAAACCCTTAGGTTTCGTTTCTGAGAGAAAGCATACCTAGGAAAAGTTGATGGGAAATTGACTGTGGTTTTTCCAACGGGTTGTTTTGAGAGTAGTAGAATGCTGCAGGATGGGGCTTTAAAGAGCAGCTTGGATTTCGGAGGACAGATTTCAAATGTTTCCGTGTCTACGTGATTTCCTGGGGTCTTAGAGCATCTTTATTCTATTAACCAATCAAATCTTCTATCAACCAATCAAATCTTCTATCAACCAATCAAATCTTCCATCAGCCAATCAAATCTTCCATTAACCAATCAAATCATCCATCAACCAATCAAATCTTCCATCAACCAATCAAATCTTCCATCAGCCAATCAAATCTTCCATTAACCAATCAAATCTTCCATTAACCAATCAAATCTTCCATCAGCCAATCAAATCTTCCATCAAACAATCAAATCTTCCATTAACCAATCAAATCTTCCATCAGCCAATCAAATCTTCCATCAACCAATCAAATCTTCCATTAACCAATCAAATCTTCCATCAGCCAATCAAATCTTCCATCAGCCAATCAAATCTTCCATTAACCAATCAAATTTTCCATCAAACAATCTGTGTGACCTACCATAAATGTGTGACCAACTTTTCAGAATTGAGGCTTAAAATGAATTGCCATAAACATTTTCATAACAATCATCATGTTATTCATTTCGACTCTATTGTAACGGTTGTCCTCCTCCTCTTCGTCCGAAGAGGAGGAGTATGGATTGGACCAAAGCGCAGCGTGGAATGTGGACATAATGAAGTTTATTAAAGTAAAGACGAAAACACTTAAACAAACTACAAAATAACAAACGACGTAGACTGACCTGAACAAGAACTTACATAAACACGAAGAACGCATGAAACAGGAACAGACTACCTAAAACGAACGAACAAACCGAAACAGTCCCGTGTGGTGACCAGACACAAACACGGAAGACAACCACCCACCAACAAACAGTGTGAACAACCTACCTTAATATGGTTCTCAATCAGAGGAAACGTAAAACACCTGTCCCTGATTGAGAACCATATCAGGCTAAATGACAATGAACCTAAACATAGAAACACATAACATAGAATGCCCACCCCAACTCACGCCCTGACCAACTAAACACATACAAAAACAAGAGAAAACAGGTCAGGAACGTGACATCTATCCCCCTCAAGGAAGACATTATGTCACTTTATCGAGAACGTCAATTAGTAAATGTTTACATTTTTAAGTTATTGATTTTGCTAAATAACGACTGTATAACTTCTCTGTGACAAAATGTTAACTTGACCTTTTTAAGTTAAGTCATGGTCACCAATTCCCTGTTTACAATTCAACACACACCGCCCACAGCAGAATCAATAAGTTAGACGATTCCCACACCGCCCACAGCAGAATCAATACATTAGAGGATCCCCACACCACCATCAATACATTAGAGGATCCCCACACCTCCATCAATACATTAGAGGATCCCCACACCACCATCAATACATTAGAGGATCCCCACACCACCATCAATACATTAGAGGATCCCCACACCACCATCAATACATTAGAGGATCCCCACACCACCATCAATACATTAGAGGATCCCCACACCTCCATCAATACATTAGAGGATCCCCACACCACCATCAATACATTAGAGGATCCCCACACCTAAATCAATACATTAGAGGATCCCTAACACCACCATCAATACATTAGAGGATCCTCACACCACCATCAATACATTAGAGGATCCCCACACCACCATCAATACATTAGAGGATCCCTAACACCACCATCAATACATTAGAGGATCCCCACAGAACCATCAATACATTAGAGGATCCCCACACCACCATCAATACATTAGAGGATCCCCACACCTCCATCAATATATTAGAGGATCCCCACACCACCATCAATATATTAGAGGATCCCCACACCACCATCAATACATTAGAGGATCCCCACACCACCATCAATACATTAGAGGATCCCCACACCACCATCAATACATTAGAGGATCCCCACACCTCCATCAATACATTAGAGGATCCCCACACCACCATCAATACATTAGAGGATCCCCACACCTAAATCAATACATTAGAGGATCCCTAACACCACCATCAATACATTAGAGGATCCTCACACCACCATCAATACATTAGAGGATCCCCACACCACCATCAATACATTAGAGGATCCCTAACACCACCATCAATACATTAGAGGATCCCCACAGAACCATCAATACATTAGAGGATCCCCACACCACCATCAATACATTAGAGGATCCCCACACCTCCATCAATATATTAGAGGATCCCCACACCACCATCAATATATTAGAGGATCCCCACACCACCATCAATACATTAGAGGATCCCCACACCACCGTCAATACATTAGAGGATCCCCACACCACCATCAATACATTAGAGGATCCCCACACCACCATCAATACATTAGAGGATCCCCACACCCCCATCAATACATTAGAGGATCCCCACACCACCAGCAATACATTAGAGGATCCCCACACCTCCACCAATACATTAGAGGATCCCCACACCACCATCAATACATTAGAGGATCCCTACACCACCATCAATACATTAGAGGATCCCCACACCACCGTCAATACATTAGAGGATCCCCACACCACCATCAATACATTAGAGGATCCCCACACCACCAGCAATACATTAGAGGATCCCCACACCTATATCAATACATTAGAGGATCCCCACACCTATATCAATACATTAGAGGATCCCCACACCACCATCAATACATTAGAGGATGCCCACACCACCATCAATACATTAGAGGATGCCCACACCACCATCAATACATTAGAGGATCCCCACACCACCATCAATACATTAGAGGATCCCCACACCACCATCAATACATTAGAGGATCCCCACACCACCATCAATACATTAGAGGATCCCCACACCTAAATCAATACATTAGAGGATCCCCACACCACCATCAATACATTAGAGGATCCCCACACCACCGTCAATACATTAGAGGATCCCCACACCACCGTCAATACATTAGAGGATCCCCACACCACCGTCAATACATTAGAGGATCCCCACACCACCGTCAATACATTAGAGGATCCCCACACCTACCATTAGAGGATCCCCACACCACCATCAATACATTAGAGGATCCCCACACCACCATCAATACATTAGAGGATCCCCACACCACCATCAATACATTAGAGGATCCCCACACCACCATCAATACATTAGAGGATCCCCACACCACCATCAATACATTAGAGGATCCAAACACACCACCGTCAATACATTAGAGGATCTCCACACCACCGTCAATACATTAGAGGATCCCCACACCACCATCAATACATTAGAGGATCCCCACACCACCATCAATACATTAGAGGATCCCCACACCCTCGTCAATACATTAGAGGATCCCCACACCACCATCAATACATTAGAGGATCCCCACACCACCATCAATACATTAGAGGATCCCCACACCACCAGAAATACATTAGAGGATCCCCACACCTATATCAATACATTAGAGGATCCCCACACCACCATCAATACATTAGAGGATCCCCACACCACCATCAATACATTAGAGGATCCCCACACCACCATCAATACATTAGAGGATCCCCACACCACCATCAATACATTAGAGGATCCCCACACCACCATCAATACATTAGAGGATCCCCACACCACCATCAATACATTAGAGGATCCCCACACCACCATCAATACATTAGAGGATCCCCACACCACCATCAATACATTAGAGGATCCCCACACCTAAATCAATACATTAGAGGATCCCTAACACCACCATCAATACATTAGAGGATCCCCACACCACCGTCAATACATTAGAGGATCCCCACACCACCAGCAATACATTAGAGGATCCCCACACCACCAGCAATACATTAGAGGATCCCCACACCTATATCAATACATTAGAGGATCCCCACACCTATATCAATACATTAGAGGATCCCCACACCACCATCAATACATTAGAGGATCCCCACACCACCATCAATACATTAGAGGATCCCCACACCACCATCAATACATTAGAGGATCCCCACACCACCATCAATACATTAGAGGATCCCCACACCACCATCAATACATTAGAGGATCCCCACACCTAAATCAATACATTAGAGGATCCCCACACCACCATCAATACATTAGAGGATCCCCACACCACCGTCAATACATTAGAGGATCCCCACACCACCGTCAATACATTAGAGGATCCCCACACCACCATCAATACATTAGAGGATCCCCACACCTCCATCAATACATTAGAGGATCCCCACACCACCATCAATACATTAGAGGATCCCCACACCACCATCAATACATTAGAGGATCCCCACACCACCATCAATACATTAGAGGATCCCCACACCACCATCAATACATTAGAGGATCCCCACACCACCATCAATACATTAGAGGATCCAAACACACCACCGTCAATACATTAGAGGATCCCCACACCACCGTCAATACATTAGAGGATCCCCACACCACCATCAATACATTAGAGGATCCCCACACCACCATCAATACATTAGAGGATCCCCACACCCTCGTCAATACATTAGAGGATCCCCACACCACCATCAATACATTAGAGGATCCCCACACCACCATCAATACATTAGAGGATCCCCACACCACCAGCAATACATTAGAGGATCCCCACACCTATATCAATACATTAGAGGATCCCCACACCTATATCAATACATTAGAGGATCCCCACACCACCGTCAATACATTAGAGGATCCCCACACCACCATCAATACATTAGAGGATCCCCACACCACCATCAATACATTAGAGGATCCCCACACCTAAATCAATACATTAGAGGATCCCTAACACCACCATCAATACATTAGAGGATCCCCACACCACCGTCAATACATTAGAGGATCCAAACACACCACCGTCAATACATTAGAGGATCCCCACACCACCGTCAATACATTAGAGGATCCCCACACCACCATCAATACATTAGAGGATCCCCACACCACCAGCAATACATTAGAGGATCCCCACACCTATATCAATACATTAGAGGATCCCCACACCTATATCAATACATTAGAGGATCCCCACACCACCATCAATACATTAGAGGATCCCCACACCACCATCAATACATTAGAGGATCCCCACACCACCATCAATACATTAGAGGATCCCCACACCACCATCAATACATTAGAGGATCCCCACACCACCATCAATACATTAGAGGATCCCCACACCACCATCAATACATTAGAGGATCCCCACACCACCATCAATACATTAGAGGATCCCCACACCACCATCAACACATTAGAGGATCCCCACACCACCGTCAATACATTAGAGGATCCCCACACCACCATCAATACATTAGAGGATCCCCACAGAACCATCAATACATTAGAGGATCCCCACACCACCATCAATACATTAGAGGATCCCCACACCACCGTCAATACGTTATAAGCCTTAACATGAACAGTTCTATACAGCAGAATGAGAGATTTTGAAAGTCCACCGGAAATTAATCTACAGTTTGTCTATTGTTGTGACTTAGATGAAGATCAGATCAAATTTGGTGACCGATTTATGCAGAAATCCAGATAATTCCAAAGGGTTCACATACTTTTTCTTGCCACTGTAGCATGGGGGGGGGAATTCCGACCAGAGTTAAGCTAATATAAATGGAATGTAATTTCCTTTATATGCTCTTCTCTGTCTACGCATATTCTGACCTTTCAACATAAGCATGAGAATACCATTGCTATTCACCCGCTATTCGTTTGGGGTGGAGATAGAATAAATGTGTCTACCGATACGTTGTATTCTGACATTGACTTAATTCAACCTCATCATTCCACCACCTTTGTGCACGAGGAAACCAAGAATGAGGCCTAGTGAACGTGCCGGTTCCTCGGTTCCAAGCGGAAAAAAAGCAGCTACTTTATTTTTCCTGATAGAAATAACACCGTTCTCCGTACACTGTCATTTACAACTTGATCAGAGATATTGATCAGAGTTATTGATCGGAGTTATTGATCAGAGTTATTGATCAGAGTTATTAATCAGAGCTATTGATCAGAGTTATTGATCAGAGCTATTGATCAGAGATATTGATCAGAGATATTGATCAGAGCTATTAATCAGAGATATTGATCAGAAATATTGATCAGAGCTATTGATCAGAGCTATTGATCAGAGCTATTGATCAGAGCTGTTGATCAGAGCTATTGATCAGATATATTGATCAGAGCTATTGATCAGAGCTATTGATCAGAGCGGTTGATCAGAGCTATTGATCAGGGATATTGATCAGAGCTATTGATCAGAGATATTGATCAGAGATATTGATCAGAGCTGGGTAAATTAGTGATATGTTATGAGATGTGGAATAAACAAAGGACGCGTGTTTTAGACCTAATTTACCTGATGATCGCTGGAGACAAAGGTGACATGAGTCATATGGCAGCAAACTGAAGCATGTCACCTCTCCCACAGTGAAGTTGATGAAATGCTGTGCAATTATAAAGCATTTAATTTGTACAGCCTTTTAACTTTAATGTCTTAATTAAAGACTACCCTGACTTTCTCTGTCTCCTTTTTCTATCGTGTTAAATAGGAACCACTATCAGTATGGACGGTCAGTAGTCCTAATGACCACACATATTTAACTATCGTGTTAAATAGGAACCACTATCAGTATGGACGGTCAGTAGTCCTAATGACCACACATATTCAACTATCGTGTTAAATAGGAACCACTATCAGTATGGACGGTCAGTAGTCCTAATGACCACACATATTTAACTATCGTGTTAAATAGGAACCACTATCAGTATGGACGGTCAGTAGTCCTAATGACCACACATATTCAACTATCGTGTTAAATAGGAACCACTGTCAGTATGGACGGTCAGTAGTCCTAATGACCACACATATTCAACTATCGTGTTAAATAGGAACCACTGTCAGTATGGACGGTCAGTAGTCCTAATGACCACACATATTTAACTATCGTGTTAAATAGGAACCACTGTCAGTATGGACGGTCAGTAGTCCTAATGACCACACATATTCAACTATCGTGTTAAATAGGAACCACTGTCAGTATGGACGGTCAGTAGTCCTAATGACCACACATATTCAACTATCGTGTTAAATAGGAACCACTGTCAGTATGGACGGTCAGTAGTCCTAATGACCACACATATTCAACTATCGTGTTAAATAGGAACCACTGTCAGTATGGACGGTCAGTAGTCCTAATGACCACACATATTTAACTATCGTGTTAAATAGGAACCACTGTCAGTATGGACGGTCAGTAGTCCTAATGACCACACATATTCAACTATCGTGTTAAATAGGAACCACTGTCAGTATGGACGGTCAGTAGTCCTAATGACCACACATATTCAACTATCGTGTTAAATAGGAACCACTGTCAGTATGGACGGTCAGTAGTCCTAATGACCACACATATTCAACTATCGTGTTAAATAGGAACCACTGTCAGTATGGACGGTCAGTAGTCCTAATGACCACACATATTTAACTATCGTGTTAAATAGGAACCACTGTCAGTATGGACGGTCAGTAGTCCTAATGACCACACATATTCAACTATCGTGTTAAATAGGAACCACTGTCAGTATGGACGGTCAGTAGTCCTAAAAACATATTCAACTGTCAATTTTTATTTTGTTTTATGTAACCTTTATTTAACTTGGCAAGTCAGTTAATAACAAATTCTTTATTTACAATGACTGCCTACCCCGGCCAAACCCTAACCCGGACGACGCTGGGCCAATTGTGCGCCGCCCTATGGGACTCCCAATCACGGCCGGTTGTGATACAGACTAGAATCGAACCAGGGTCTGTAGTGACTCCTCTAGCACTGAGATGCAGTGCCTTGGACCGCTGCGCCACTTGGGAGCCCAATGTACAGTTAGTTCCCGTCAGTTGGTACAGCCTAGATGATCATTACATTGTTTTAGTTTGCCTCCATTTGCTTCCTCTCTAAACGCCGTCACGGCTGTGTGGTTGTTGCTGAGGATCATTAGTAACAGTTAATAATACAAAAAAAGACATGTAGGCTAATTAAATTGTTATGGAGCGAAGTGCAGACCAAGCTGTAACAGCTTGAACCTGACGCATGGCGCAATACTTGTCATCACACAGCTCCATGAGTTAGTGCAGGCCATAGACGAGGGTACAGCCTACACTTAGCTGTGGGATCACACAGCTCCATGGTTAGTGCAGGTAATAGACGAGGGTACAGCCTACACTTAGCTGTGGGATCACACAGCTCCATGGTTAGTGCAGGTAATAGACGAGGGTACAGCCTACTGTGACATCACACAGCTCCATGGTTAGTGCAGGCCATAGACGAGGGTACAGCCTACACTTAGCTGTGGGATCACACAGCTCCATGGTTAGTGCAGGTAATAGACGAGGGTACAGCCTACTGTGACATCACACAGCTCCATGGTCAGTGCAGGTAATAGACGAGGGTACAGCCTATACTTAGCTGTGGGATCACACAGCTCCATGGTCAGTGCAGGTAATGGACGAGGGTACAGCCTATACTTAGCTGTGGGATCACACAGCTCCATGGTCAGTGCAGGTAATAGACGAGGGTATAGCCTACACTTAGCTGTGGGATCACACAGCTCCATGGTTAGTGCAGGTAATAGACGAGGGTACAGCCTACACTTAGCTGTGGGATCACACAGCTCCATGGTTAGTGCAGGTAATAGACGAGGGTATAGCCTACACTTAGCTGTGTGATCACACAGCTCCGTGGTTAGTGCAGGTAATAGACGAGGGTATAGCCTACACTTAGCTGTGGGATCACACAGCTCCATGGTTAGTGCAGGTAATAGACGAGGGTACAGCCTACACTTAGCTGTGGGATCACACAGCTCCATGGTCAGTGCAGGTAATAGACGAGGGTACAGCCTACACTTAGCTGTGGGATCACACAGCTCCATGGTTAGTGCAGGTAATAGACGAGGGTATAGCCTACACTTAGCTGTGGGATCATACAGCTCCGTGGTCAGTGCAGGTAATAGACGAGGGTACAGCCTACACTTAGCTGTGGGATCACACAGCTCCATGGTTAGTGCAGGTAATAGACGAGGGTATAGCCTACACTTAGCTGTGGGATCATACAGCTCCGTGGTTAGTGCAGGTAATAGACGAGGGTACAGCCTACACTTAGCTGTGGGATCACACAGCTCCATGGTCAGTGCAGGTAATAGACGAGGGTACAGCCTACTGTGACATCACACAGCTCCATGGTTAGTGCAGGTAATAGACGAGGGTACAGCCTACTATTGTACACTATTCTCCCTGTTATAGTTCTATATAGACTAATCTTCCAACATTAGCACAGTCAGCAGTATCGACGCACCAGGTCTGAAACCAACATGACTCTGAACGGCTACTACCCCCATCAGAACGATCAATATTTAAAGGGAAGGACTTGTGTGTGTGGCGTCTGTTCTTACAGCAACATGGTCCCTTCCGTGTTTGTTCTTTTGAAGTGTTTTAAAGTTGCGATTCACCTCAACCAACTCAATTTTGAGTGTTATTAAATCGTATAGCTAATAAATCGCAGGTCGGAGTTGTAAATGAGAACTTGTTCTCAACTGGCCTACCCGGTTAGATAAAGGAGAAATAAATAAATAAAAATAAAAAATAATAATGAGGCAAAAAGCAGTGCGTTGACGGTTAGTTTTAACAAGCTGTCGACCTAACAGTCAAAGGGTACAGCGATCAGCAACTGCAGATATCATACACAAGGGATGTCCTGCTTAATCTCCGACCCTTTGCTGCAAGTCCACACTGCCATGGAACACCACAATCAATACAACATGTTCCCAATAAAAGGCATCTAAAACCAAGGAAGCCTGGCAGAAGAGGAGGAATTAGGATTTTAAAAAACAGCCCTACAGAAAACCTCTTCCATCTATTATATATGGCCATGTAGAAAGCGTAGGGAATTAGAATGAGGAGTTACGGGCTAGAACCCTGCCTGATCTGTCCATCTGAGACCTGAGACCTGGGACCTGGGACCTTAAACTCAGTCAAAACAGAAAATGTGTGTCAGTCTGTTTCTTGTGAAAACAGTGAACAACTTGTGAACATTTCTGAATTATAATATATACTGTGGAGCCAGTTTCCCCACCCCAGATTAACCCAAGTTCTGGAATAAAGTGCACTTTAAACTGGCTCCACTGAAATTTTATAATTCAGAAATGTTCACATGTTGTTCACTGTTTTCACATGAAACAGACTGACACACATTTTCTGTTTTGACTGACAGTCAGAAGTTCGAAAGGACTTCTGACTGGGACCTGAGACCTGAGACCTGGGACCTGGGACCTGGGACCTGGGACCTGGGACCTGAGACCTGAGACCTGGGACCTGGGACCTGGGACCTGGGACCTGAGACCTGGGACCTGGGACCTGGGACCTGGGATCTGGGACCTGAGACCTGGGACCTGGGACCTGGGACCTGGGACCTGAGACCTGAGACCTGAGACCTGAGACCTGGGACCTAGGACCTGGGACCTGGGACCTGAGACCTGGGACCTGAGACCTGAGACCTGGGACCTGGGACCTGGGACCTGGGACCTGGGACCTGAGACCTGAGACCTGGGACCTGGGACCTGAGACCTGAGACCTGGGACCTGAGACCTGGCTTATAGAACAGGATCTCTACTCTGCTGTGTAGCTGGATGGCTACACCATCGTTTGCATGGACTGAAACATCAACTCTGGTAAGAGAAAAGACGGTGGAATTTGTGCATTCATCAACGAGAAATATTACAGTCCTGCCCATATTAAAACTAAGCCCAAGGTCTGTACTAAAGATATTGAACTTCTTGCTCTAAAAACTACGGCCGTACTACCTGCCATGGGAAATAAATCAGGTTGACTATTTATTGTCTACAATAAAGACATGACTATTTATTGTCTACATAGCCCCCTCCATTCACACGCTCATAGCTGCCGACTTCATTCATGACCTTGTATCCCAAAGCTGATCATGGGAGACTGTAACATCTCTATCTGAACATTTACCATCATATTAGCAATATGTTACACTCATGAAGAGACTGAAGCCTTCCAGGACTGTTTTGAGTCCACTGACTGGGCGGCTCTGACAGCCCGCGCCGACGGCCTGGAAGTTGCAACAGAGTTTTTTTTTTTTTTTCAATCGCAATATCTTACAAATGTTCTATACATCTGTCCTGCAGAGTGTGTTGTCCTTTGGTCAGATAATGCGTATTTGTGAAGTGTGCAAGACCAAGTTAAGACTCCAGCGCTCGATTAAGACGGCAGGAAGGAAAATTGCTATAGATCATGACTCAACCACACACCTGTACTGTACACCAAACTCATCCTCACACCTGTACTGTACACCAAACTCATCCTCACACCTGTACTGTACACCAAACTCATCCTCACACCTGTACTGTACACCAAACTCATCCACACACCTGTACTGTACACCAAACTCATCCTCACACCTGTACTGTACACCAAACTCATCCACACACCTGTACTGTACACCAAACTCATCCTCACACCTTTACTGTACACCAAACTCATCCTCACACCTGTACTGTACACCAAACTCATCCACACACCTGTACTGTACACCAAACTCATCCTCACACCTGTACTGTACACCAAACTCATCCTCACACCTGTACTGTACACCAAACTCATCCTCACACCTGTACTGTACACCAAACTCATCCTCACACCTGTACTGTACACCAAACTCATCCTCACACCTGTACTGTACACCAAACTCATCCTCACACCTGTACTGTACACCAAACTCATCCTCACACCTGTACTGTACACCAAACTCATCCTCACACCTGTACTGTACACCAAACTCATCCTCACACCTGTACTGTACACCAAACTCATCCTCACACCTGTACTGTACACCAAACTCATCCTCACACCTGTACTGTACACCAAACTCATCCTCACACCTGTACTGTACACCAAACTCATCCTCACACCTGTACTGTACACCAAACTCATCCTCACACCTGTACTGTACACCAAACTCATCCTCACA
The DNA here is from genome assembly GCF_016432855.1 of Salvelinus namaycush. Lineage (NCBI taxonomy): Eukaryota > Metazoa > Chordata > Actinopteri > Salmoniformes > Salmonidae > Salvelinus > Salvelinus namaycush. The sequence goes on along the minus strand of NW_024058387.1, from coordinate 7,054 downwards.
CCTGTACTGTACACCAAACTCATCCTCACACCTGTCTGTACACCAAACTTATCCACACACCTGTACTGTACACCAAACTCATCCTCACACCTGTACTGTACACCAAACTCATCCTCACACCTGTACTGTACACCAAACTCATCCTCACACCTGTACTGTACACCAAACTCATCCTCACACCTGTACTGTACACCAAACTCATCCTCACACCTGTACTGTACACCAAACTCATCCTCACACCTGTACTGTACACCAAACTCATCCACACACCTGTACTGTACACCAAACTCATCCTCACACCTGTACTGTACACCAAACTCATCCTCACACCTGTACTGTACACCAAACTCATCCTCACACCTGTACTGTACACCAAACTCATCCTCACACCTGTACTGTACACCAAACTCATCCTCACACCTGTACTGTACACCAAACTCATCCTCACACCTGTACTGTACACCAAACTCATCCTCACACCTGTACTGTACACCAAACTCATCCTCACACCTGTACTGTACACCAAACTCATCCACACACCTGTACTGTACACCAAACTCATCCTCACACCTGTACTGTACACCAAACTCATCCTCACACCTGTACTGTACACCAAACTCATCCTCACACCTGTACTGTACACCAAACTCATCCACACACCTGTACTGTACACCAAACTCATCCTCACACCTGTACTGTACACCAAACTCATCCTCACACCTGTACTGTACACCAAACTCATCCTCACACCTGTACTGTACACCAAACTCATCCTCACACCTGTACTGTACACCAAACTCATCCACACACCTGTACTGTACACCAAACTCATCCTCACACCTTTACTGTACACCAAACTCATCCTCACACCTGTACTGTACACCAAACTCATCCACACACCTGTACTGTACACCAAACTCATCCTCACACCTGTACTGTACACCAAACTCATCCTCACACCTATACTGTACACCAAACTCATCCTTCTAAATCGTTAAAGCATTTTACAAGACAGACTCAAAACTGAGTCACAGCAGCAGCCGGACAAGGCGAAAGAGACTTTCTTCAAAAGAAAATGAAATCAGATAGATATTGGGACTGTTTTATACCATCAGCCATTAGGCTGTAGAATGGATAGTCTGTAGGTTCCTCTACTACATTACTGCATCACATTCACTGTGTAGCTAAAGCACTTTGAATGAATTATATTGTGTAGTTTCTGTGTTTTAATGTACCGTCTCATTAGGCACATAACCAAAGGAATTTGCCACTGGTGGGATAATAAAGTTGATCTGAATCTGAAATTGTTAACCAAAAGCTACCCAGACTATCTGGATTGACCCTTGTCACTCTTTTGACTCAGCACTGCTGCTAACGTTTATAATCTACCCTGTTGACTAGTCACTTTACCCCTGTCCGGTATTCTCCTTCTCCGGCATCACTGCTGCTAACGTTTAAAATCTACCCTGTTGACTAGTCACTTTACCCCTGTCCGGTATTCTCCCTCTCGGGCCTCACTGCTGCTAACGTTTATAATCTACCCTGTTGACTAGTCACTTTACCCCTGTCCGGTATTCTCCTTCTCAAGGCCTCACTGCTGCTACCGTTTATAATCTACCCTGTTGACTAGTCACTTTACCCCCGTCCGGTATTCTCCTTCTCAAGGCCTCACTGCTGCTACCGTTTATAATCTATCCTGTTGACTAGTCACTTTACCCCTGTCCGGTATTCTCCCTCTCCGTCCTTATAGGTCATCAGGCTGCTGATTATACCGTACACCTGTCACCATCGTCTCACGCACCTGAGCCTCATGACACTCACCTGGACTCCATCACCTCCTTGATTATCTTCCCTGTATCTGTCACTCACCTGGACTCCATCAACTCCTTGATTATCTTCCCTGTATCTGTCACTCACCTGGACTCCATCAACTCCTTGATTATCTTCCCTGTATCTGTCCCTCACCTGGACTCCATCACCTCCTTGATTATCTTCCCTGTATCTGTCCCTCACCTGGACTCCATCACTTCCTTGATTATCTTACCTATATCTGTCCCTCACCTGGACTCCATCATCTCCTTGATTATCTTCCCTGTATCTGTCTCTCACCTGGACTCCATCACCTCCTTGATTATCTTCCCTGTATCTGTCCCTCCCCTGGACTCCATCACCTCCTTGATTATCTTCCCTGTATCTGTCCCTCACCTGGACTCCATCACCTCCTTGATTATCTTCCCTATATCTGTCCCTCACCTGGACTCCATCACCTGCTTGATTATCTTCCCTGTATCTGTCCCTCACCTGGACTCCATCACCTCCTTGATTATCTTCCCTGTATCTGTCCCTCCCCTGGACTCCATCACCTCCTTGATTATCTTCCCTGTATCTGTCCCTCCCCTGGACTCCATCACCTCCTTGATTATCTTCCCTGTATCTGTCCCTCACCTGGACTCCATCACCTCCTTGATTATCTTCCCTGTATCTGTCCCTCCCCTGGACTCCATCACCTCCTTGATTATCTTCCCTGTATCTGTCCCTCCCCTGGACTCCATCACCTCCTTGATTATCTTCCCTGTATCTGTCCCTCCCCTGGACTCCATCACCTCCTTGATTATCTTCCCTGTATATGTCCCTCACCTGGACTCCATCACCTCCTTGAGTATCTTCCCTGTATCTGTCACTCCCCTGGACTCCATCACCTCCTTCATTATCTTCCCTATATATGTCCCTCACCTGGACTCCATCACCTCCTTGATTATCTTCCCTGTATCTGTCCCTCACCTGGACTCCATCACCTCCTTGATTATCTTCCCTGTATCTGTCTCTCACCTGGACTCCATCACCTCCTTGATTATCTTCCCTGTATCTGTCCCTCCCCTGGACTCCATCACCTCCTTGATTATCTTCCCTGTATCTGTCCCTCACCTGGACTCCATCACCTCCTTGATTATCTTCCCTGTATATGTCCCTCACTTGGACTCCATCACCTCCTTGATTATCTTCCCTGTATCTGTCCCTCACCTGGACTCCATCACCTCCTTGATTATCTTCCCTGTATCTGTCCCTCACCTGGACTCCATCACCTCCTTGATTATCTTCCCTGTATATGTCCCTCACTTGGACTCCATCACCTCCTTGATTATCTTCCCTGTATCTGTCACTCCCCTGGACTCCATCACCTCCTTGATTATCTTCCCTGTATATGTCCCTCACCTGGACTCCATCACCTCCTTGATTATCTTCCCTGTATCTGTCCCTCACCTGGACTCCATCACCTCCTTGATTATCTTCCCTGTATCTGTCCCTCACCTGGACTCCATCACCTCCTTGAGTATCTTCCCTGTATTTATTTTTATTTTATTTTTTTTATTTTACCGTTATTTTACCAGGTAAGTTGACTGAGAACACGTTCTCATTTGCAGCAACGACCTGGGGAATAGTTACAGGGGAGAGGAGGGGGATGAATGAGCCAATTGTAAACTGGGGATTATTAGGTGACCGTGATGGTTGAGGGCCAGATTGGGAATTTAGCCAGGACACCGGGGTTAACACCCCTACTCTTACGATAAGTGCCATGGGATCTTTAATGACCTCAGAGAGTCAGGACACCCGTTTAACGTCCCATCCGAAAGACGGCACCCTACACAGAGCAGTGTCCCCAATCACTGCCCTGGGGCATTGGGATCTTTGTTTAGACCAGAGGAAAGAGTGCCTCCTACTGGCCCTCCAACACCACTTCCAGCAGCACCTGGTCTCCCATCCAGGGACTGACCAGGACCAACCCTGCTTAGCTTCAGAAGCAAGCCAGCAGTGGTATGCAGGGTGGTATGCTGATATGGTATCTGTCCCTCCCCTGGACTCCATCACCTCCTTGATTATCTTCCCTGTATCTGTCCCTCACCTGTACTCCATCACCTCCTTGATTATCTTCCCTGTATCTGTCCCTCCCCTTGGTTCTTTCCTCAGGTGTTATTGACTCTGTTTTCATGTCGGTGTGTTTTTTGTGTTTCGTGTTCCTTGTTTCTTTTACTCCCTGAACTTGCTTCCTGACTCTCAGCACCCTCGTTACAACCCCTACCTATATGTACATATCTACCTCAATTCCCTCCCTGCTCATTGACTCGGTACTGGCGTACTGCGTAGCCACTTTATCGTTACTCATTGTGGATTTATTCCTCATTATGTTTATATTATTTCTCTTTTTCTCTCTGAATTGTTGGAAAAACAAGCATTTCAATGTTAGTTTACATCTGTTGTTTACGAAGCATTTGACAAATGACATTGTATTTGATTTGATGGGTTAAATGTTCAGAATTAATTAAACCACCTTTTTCTTTCTTTAGTGCGTAAAGAAACCAGTTTTTTATGATTCGTAAAAACTTTTCTAAAACCTAGATAAAGATAATCCACAAGATTAAAGTATTTTTTTATCTACCAATTGGTGCTGAAACAGAGAAGGAAAAACAGAGAAGAATATGTACACTATCGTTCAAAAGTTTGAGATCACTTCGAAATGTCCTTGTTTTTGAAAGAAAAGCTAATTTTTGGTCCATTAAAATAACATCAAATAGATCATAAATACAGTGTAGACATTGTCACTGTTGTAAATGACTATTGTAGTTGGAAACGGCTGATTTATAAAGAAATATCTACACAGGCCCATTATCAGCAACCATCACTCCTGTGTTCCAATGGAACGTTGTGTTAGCTAATCCAAGTTTATCATTTTAAAAGGCTAATTGATCATTAGAAAACCCTTTTGCAATTATGTTAGCACAGCTGAAAACTGTTGTTCTGATTAAAGAAGCAATAAAACTGGCCTTCTTTAGACTAGTTTAGTATCTGGAGCATCAGCATTTGTGGGTTTGATTACAGGCTCAAAATGGCAAGAAACAATTTTGGGGTGTTTCTCCCATTGTACACTACACATCCTCTCAAGCTCTGTCAGGTTGGATGGGGAGCGTCGCTGCACAGCTATTTTCAGGTCTCTCCAGAGATGTTCGATTGGGTTCAAGTCAGGGCTCTGGCTGGGCCACTCAAGGACATTCAGAGACTTGTTGATAACTTGAGAACTTGTGGTCAATCCTCAAGAGGCGGGTGGACAAACAAAAGCCTACAAGTTCCGACAAACTCCAAGCATTGATTATGCAGGAATAGGCTGCCATCAGTCAGGATGTGGCCCAGAAGTTAATTGACAGCATGCCAGGGCGGATTGCAGAGGTCTTGAAAAAGAAGGGTCAACACTGCAAATATTGACTCTTTGCATCAACTTCATGTAATTGTCAATAAAAGCCTTTGACACTTATGAAATGCTTGTAATTATACTTCAGTATTCCATAGTAACATCTGACAAAAATATCTAAAGACACTGAAGCAGCAAACTTTGTGGAAATGAATATTTGTGTCATTCTCAAAACTTTTGGCCACGACTGTAGAATCATCTCAAGGATGATCAATGGAAACTGGATGCAACTGAGTCTCATACCGAAGAGTCTGAATACTTATGTAAGTTAATTGTTTAATATTTTTAATACATTTGTTTTCACTTTGTCTCTATGGGGTTGTGTATAAATTGAAGCAGATTTATTTTATTTGATCAATTTTAGAATAAGGCTGTAACGTAACAAAATGTGGAAAAAGTCAAGTGGTCTAAATACTTTCCGAATTGTTTATAAATGACTTTTGTATATTTTAGGGAACAAAAAGTATTGGGACAAATTCCATATATATTGGCAGACCGGTACGGGGGCGTTCCATACTGTATGTATATTCCCTGTGGTTCATGTCCTTACCTTGGCAGAGGGGTACGGGTGCGTTCCATATGTAAATCCCCTGGAGGGTGCGGGTGCAGGTGGCACTGCTTTGGCCAATCAGACGAAAGCCCTGGTCACAGCTGAAGCGCAGGGTACTGCCTAGCTTGCTGCCTGTCTGACTGTGGACCGTTCCATTGAGAGGGTTGCTAGGTGGGCTGCAGTACGCCGCTGGGAATAAACACACAACCGCATTTAATGAAACGTCAACAACAACAACATTTAAATATTCTGAATAAATCTGAAAAGTTTCCACAGAAATACGCTGCTGTGAATAAACAAAGTAACAACTATTATGTTTAAAAGTCTGAGACGTTTCAAATGTTGGTGATTACATTGTTAATATTATGAGAAGGTTGTTAGGGGGAGGGCTGACATATGATATTGTGAATAAACAAAGAAACAATAGTTGGTCAAAACACTGATAATCAACTGTACAACGACAGAGATAATCAACTGTACAACGACAGTGATTATATACTGTACAACGACAGTGATAATATACTATACAACGACAGTGATAATGTACTGTACAACGACAGTGATAATATACTGTACAACGACAGTGATAATATACTGTACAACGACAGTGATAATATACTGTACAACGACAGTGATAATATACTGAACAACGACAGTGATAATATACTGAACAACGACAGTGATAATGTACTGAACAACGACAGTGATAATATACTGTACAACGACAGTGATAATATACTGTACAACGACAGTGATAATATACTGTACAACGACAGTGATAATATACTGTACAACGACAGTGATAATATACTGTACAACGACAGTGATAATATACTGTACAACGACAGTGATAATATACTGTACAACGACAGTGATAATGTACTGTACAACGACAGTGATAATATACTGTACAACGACAGTGATAATATACTGAACAACGACAGTGATAATATACTGAACAACGACAGTGATAATATACTGAACAACGACAGTGATAATATACTGAACAACGACAGTGATAATATACTGTACAACGACAGTGATAATATACTGTACAACGACAGTGATAATATACTGTACAACGACAGTGATAATATACTGTACAACGACAGTGATAATATACTGTACAACGACAGTGATAATATACTGTACAACGACAGTGATAATCAACTGTACAACGACAGTGATAATATACTGTACAACGACAGTGATAATCAACTGTACAACGACAGTGATAATATACTGTACAACGACAGTGATAA